>NC_061095.1:24921089-24936089 GCF_015104395.2 Macrobrachium nipponense | reverse complement strand
AAGCCCACAGGGGCCACTAACTTGAAATTCAAGCTTCCAAAGAATATGGTGTTCATTAGGAAGAAGTAGGAGGAGGAGGTAAAAGGAAATACAGAGGACATCCCACTTATTAAAAAGGAAAAATAATAAATAAGTTAACAAATAGATAAAAATATATTAAAATGGAAGGAGGACAGTATTAAGCTAGCAAATGAACTGCACCTTCGCTTGAACTCTTAAAGTTCCAGTCGACTTCTGATTATGTGAATGGCCACATCATCCCATCAGGCATTTATTAATTTTTCTTTAATCGCAAGATCTCTTCCCCCCCCCTCCCCTATTGTTTCTCTTATGATAGAAGGGAGGCCAATCAGAGTGGAGTGGTCAGGCTTTCCCTAATCAGCCCAGAGTACCTTCGTTATCGTTAAAGTTGCGGTCGATCAGCCATTAATGGCAACTAACTGCTAGAGGGTTATTCAACAACTTCAAGGGCATTCATTCCCATGTAGGGTGCTAGTGTCCTTACGAAATTAGCTCTCTCTCTCTCTCTCTCTCTCTCTCTCTCTCTCTCTCTCTCTCTCTCTCTCTCTCTTATTTGAATTAAGATATAAAAAATGGAAGAGTTAAATCCTGACCTATTTTAGTTTTTTCTAAGACATCTCTCCGTGGTATATCTTCACTCATATATAAGCATCACTACGAGAAAAATAAATTAGTCTCACTATTCTTAATAAAAGGTGCGAACCTATAATAACATTTCCTGAGACCTTAAAAAGTCCGGTAAATAACGAAGAAACAAATGAGTATATGAAAAACTACGAATGATTTATGTAAAATGTAAAAGAATAAAAATTCAACCAATAACTTAGACATCAGTGATCATTTTATGAGGTTGGAGACGTCCTTTGGAATAGAATTGGAATATCATGCCTATGGTAGATCAATATTGAATCTTATACCAAACGCTCATAGGGACTTTTTTTCAGTTCTATTGCATTGCTTCTAATAGCTTCTGAAGTCTAGCAAAACATTTCATCAAACTGTTTTGACCTTTCGACTTCGATAAAACGTCATTAGGCAAAATCTGGGATTTTTTTTTTATAGTTCCTGGCTAAAGTTTAATGGAAGTCTAAAGGGTGACTTCAAGTAAAGATATCCCGAGTATGGCAGTCCCTAATATAAATAACAGAAATTGATACATCAGGCAAGAAAATGTATCACATGATTCACACCCTTCAGCAACCATACCAATTACTTTCAGCTTATCTCTTCCTATATCCCCTTTTGTTTATATCATTCTTTTGCCAAAAAAACAGAGAGAAAGAGAGAAAGCCCAACAGCAAATCACACTAGAAAATAGACTGCATTAACCTTCCGCAACCATAACAATGACTTTTATCTTATCTCTTCCCATATCCCCTTTCTTTTCATCATTTTGCAGAAAAACAGACAGAACGAGAGAGCGCCACAGCCCATTAACCTTATTGCCAATCGAGACGTCTCGGAACTTTGGGCAATTTCCGCGACACGGCATCGTCTCTTCTCGTTTTCTTTGAGTCAGTTCGTCGGGAAAAATCAGCAAAGCAGGATGTTATTGTTCTCTGAAAGATTAATAAATGGGAGATATTACCATGACAATTCGAGTTCAATCAAGTTTTGGAAGGACCTCAGTTCTTTCATATGATATTCACCTTAACATATTTCGGTATTGACTCGGTTAAAGTTAAGTATATCTTAGTTCAACCAGACCTCTGAGCTGATTAACAGCTCTCCTAGGGCTGGCCCGAAGGATTAGATATTTTTACGTGGCTAGAAACCAATTGGTCACCCAGCAACGGGTCCTACAGCTTATTGTGGGATCCGAACCCCATTATATCGAGAAATGAATTTCTATCACCAGAAATAAATTCCTCTGATTCCGCGTTGGCCGAGCCGAGGATTAACTCTTTATGTATCCACCTTTGTCATAGTCAATGATAAACTCATGCTAAGTAAAGCGACGGCCGCACGAGGATATCGTTTATTAGTGTAATTTGTCGAACACACAATACACAAATGGATGTATATTATACGTTGATCCCAGAGGATGCATATTCGTCGTATTACTTAATAGTTTCATGGATTTTACAACCCATGAAACTAATATTGAAAAATAAAACATGTTACAAGAAGTTACAAAGATTAGGATGTCTAAAAGACTTATTAGTTTTGCTATTCATTCACTGCTTCCTAATGATCTTTTCTATCTTTCTTTTAAACTCTTCCACATTATTCCTTTGCCAACTTTTGGTGGCAGTTTATTCCATGTGTCACAGTGTCTAGTTTCTTTTCAACTCTTCCACATTGTTGCTTTGACAATTTCTGGTGGCAGTTTATTCCATGTGTCACATATCTTGTACGCGAAGAAGTTCCCACAATGAGATTCTGTGCTGTATCTCTTCAGTTCTAGTTTCCATCCAATATTTCTTGGGAATTCATATGAACAGTTTACCATACGAAAGTTACACAAACTCGCTTGAAACCCAACTGCTATAACTAAAAATACATCATCGGCTTTGACAGGGGCGCTTCATCTTACTCATCTTTATATTCACTTAACATTTCTCAGGGGAACTTTGCTGCCATAAACGGTTGCCAGATAATTCGGGGACCAGACATATGTGTTAATTATAATTTAACACAAAAACACCATATAAGGGATTAAGAGACACCATCACCTTCTTCTGAGAGCCCTCTCTCTCTCTCTCTCTCTCTCTCTCTCTCTCTCTCTCTCTCTCTCTGAGACACTGAATGCAGCGTAAAGCTCACATAATCCTTCTCTGTAAACATTAAATATCACCATAAGGGCATCAAACTGTCCTATTGCAAAGGGTTGCCATGTCAAAAAATTCCTAAAACTACCTCAGTACTATAACACATCTATTGTGATGTTACGGTATTCTTGAGTTCTGTATAAAGATCATGCTAAAATAAATAAATAAAAAATAAATAAATAAAGATATTTAAAAAATTTACCGTTCTCTATTTTGTAAACTGAATGTTAACTTTCAATTGATGGCCAAAACACTAAATTTTCTCTTTTGTTTGTTTACGGACAAACATGTCGGTACCAACGATATTTGTGTTTTAAACAACTCTTAAACCTTTGAAGATTGTTATAAAAAACCATAATGGTGTTGGCACCTCTTTTTCATGTACAAAGAGGATCTGTACATATTTCAGAAGAACAAAAACAACAAAGCAACACATAAATCTTTAAATCACTGATGTTAAAATAACTAAATTCGCAACAAAAAATGACAGAACTAATGCAAATAATGCATAGTGACAGACGTTCCATCGTCCGGGATTAAAATTAACAGCTGTTCCATTAAGCTGTCAAAAAACCCTTATGGTTTTTCTTCATTATAACGAATGAAGGTTAGATTCAAAAGCTACCCTGACTGGGAATTCCGAAATATATTTTCATAGATATTTGAAAAAATTATTAGTTATATATCTTTGGAGAAATTACAAAGTTCAATATCATGCAAGTTCACTGGAATGCATAAATGCAATGAGGCTCAGTGAAGCTTGTCCTAACTTTTTTCAGACACACCTTCTAAAAATCTTTCTAATCCGTCTGGTTTTCCGCAAATGAATAACCACAAATATCTATAAATTCAAGATTTTTCTCTTTGCGTCTCGTATAATCCCTCAGTTCGTCTGTTTCAGAGGAATTTCCCGGAGTGATATATATATATATATATATATATATATATATATATATATATATATATATATATATATATACGTTGTGCAATACAGATGATCTTAATTCCAATTTGGATGTTTGAACACAATTGCTTCTCAGTACTATAATCATAACCGACTTCACACAGTAAAGACATATAAATGCAAATCCGTCTTCTAGGTAGAATATTATATATATATATATATATATATATATATATATATATATATATATATATATAGATATATATATAATATTCTACCTAGAAGACGGATTTGCATTTATATGTCTTTACTGTGTGAAGTCGGTTATGATTATAGTACTGAGAAGCAATTGTGTTCAAACATCCAAATTGGAATTAAGATCATCTGTATTGCACAACGTATAACAACATACTCATTTTGATGCTTTTTTTAGTCATCGTTATTGAAGAGAAACAAGCGCGAATTCTTCAGCAGGATCCTTTGAATCCTTGCGTACAAATTCTGAACTTTAAAGTGTAAACCGCACTTTTTCCACCATAACAACCTTCAACACTATTCTGCTCGAATTTATTAAGTAAAGCTTCAGACAAGGGTTGAGCAGTGAGGCGTCAGGAGTGAGGTGGAGTGTTTTTGGCAGTCGAGAGGATGATATTTTGCCGCAAAAACACTAAAAAGAAAAGAAGGTCGTGCGGAGTTTCTCAGCCCTGATAATTTTGGTTTGTGAATAATAATGGCGCGATGCATGAAAACGTGGGTGGCTGATGTGGATTAAAACAGGAAAATGTCTACGGTGAAGGTACCAAAGCATTTCCTAAGTAAAACTTGATAATCAAACGAGCGTTAGTTAATAGTCATGTCATTGCACTACTTAAAACTAACTAGATCTTAAGGGATGCTTTGGGCTCCGACCATTTCTCTCACATTTCCAAGCTACGACTAAAACATAACTTTGAGAAGAACGATGGCGCATTCGGATTTCTCAAAAAAGCTTCGTATTTCTCGAAAGAAAATCAAATTGAATTAAATAATAAAAGTACACCGAAATGGGGGACTTACTTAATTTTAACATTCAAGCAGTTGGAATGCTCGCTCTTTCATCGTACCATTTTATCGCTGTGAGTCACCAGAATATTTCCTTCCTACACATTCAGTGCTTTCCTTAAAGTTAACCGCGTCTGGCAAGAAGATAAAAGTACTAATAATAAACCTCTTTTCGCCATGCTTGTCCGCTCAGCAATGAACAATATAATGATTAAAGTTGATGCATTGTAGACAAGCACCCAAATGAGCAAATGTATGTGTGCTGACATAGGAGTACGTATTTGCACACAAGAACAAACGCAAGGACGCAATTACATGAATGTGAATTAGCATTTATGGAATACAGGACGAGGTTCTGTTATATATTACATACCTGATACTGATACAGATACAACTCAAGATAATATATATATATATGTATATATATATATATATATATAGATATATTATATATATATATATAATATATTATATATATCTATAATATTATATTATAATATATCCACTACGCATGTGCAAAGTTTTTTGTGCATAGCAACGAGATCAGTAACGGAATCAGTAATAAACATTTATAGCCATACCGAGGAAAACGGCTGTAGCAGCAAAAACGTGGAGCTGCACACACACACACACACACACAAATAGAGAGAGAGAGAGAGAGAGAGAGAGAGAGAGAGAGAGAGAGAGAGAAAACCCACGTCTTTCGGTTCTATGTTCAAGCGACCATCATCTTCACGGAAGGAAGCAGTGGTTCATGAATATTTACGCATACTAAAACGGAATGACAACAAAATCATTCTCATTTTGGGAATGAATGCGATGATAGTTTAAAACAAAAGTAAGCTAAATAAACGCTTCAGAATATTTCACCGGTTGGTCATAAACGGTTCAGTCAGTCTATAAAGAATGCGGCGAGACACCTCTTGGCCAAAAAGAGGGGGGGGTTGAAAGTGGGAGTAAAGTAGACGAAGATGAAAAAACGGGGATGTTAAATTCAAGGAAAAATAAATCTTAGAAGAATGAATTACACGGAGAAGGGGGAAGAATAAAGTGAGCATTAATAAGGAAATAGAGAGAAGCATAAGAGGCAGTAAATCTTCTAAACAGAGACTGTTCAAACTTCTTTCACAACAAAGGTTTCCCTTCACTGTGTAGTGTGCGTCCAAACAGATGACAAACTCGGATGATATATAGGTAGTATTGTGGCTGACTTGTCTTCAAAGAGCGGTCAATCTCGAATGATGAATTTGTATCGTCGATTATTTCTTCGGTAATTACAGTTTCCTATAGTATTTGGGTTGCTTCTTAAGAATTTACCGTTATTATTTGGGGTTCGACTGTAATTAACCCCCAGGGGGCTAGTAATAAATACGGCGAAATACATTTGACGCCCCAATCCCTAGTGGCTGTCGTATTCGCGGGAACGTTCCTTGCCTAGAATTGAAAAAGAAAAAAAAAAAATATCCATGAAATTACGCCTGCAGAATCCACGTTAGCGAACATTTCTAGAATTCCTTTTCCGAGTTGGAGAGTTGAAAGAGATGAAGATAAACAGTAGTGTATCTCGAAGCAATAAGAAATGACAGGTAAGACCACATGGTCCAACCAAAAGTCTGTCACAACTTCCAGAGCTCTCGCGCTAAATACACAAACAGAGCAGTCGAGCGGAAATACGATGAAGAGATATATACACCGAACGTATCAAAGACGAGGCAGAAACTCATTAGGAGAAAGTGAAGTACTCCGTATCACCTATTCAATCGAGCCTGGGAAAAAATAAGTAAAAAAAAAAAAGCATAACAAGAACAGGTTCAAACAACTGCCAAAGCATTGGTTCGAAAAAAGAAAAAACCTTCGATTGACAAGGCTATTCAGTGTCCCGAGCAACACAATTGGACACCTGACGACGAAGGCCCTTTTTCCCCAAACGCGTGGCCCAGTTTCAGCCGAAATACAACCGATTGGAAAACACTGTATTCGCGTTTCTTTGGAAAGCTAACTGGGTGGCAATGTGGGCTGTTAACGAATATACGCCATTCAGGGAGCTCCGTCGAAAGTAGGAGTTGTTCGTTAAAAATTACGACATGAAATTAATTTCAAGAAGGATACAAATTCGTTTATGGAATAGATTTCTTAAAAAACCTTCCAAACACCAACTTGTCTGATACGTTTGAAGGTAAACATAAAAGCCAGATAAGCAACAGATGAAATAAACATTACCATACAAGTTCTTCAATGTGTTCGTCAATCACTGAAATAAAAGTGATAAAAAAAAGCTCCTTCGCCGCATTTGTTATTCCATTGACTCTTCGCTAAGCGATCGGCTAAATCTCGGCCAACCCCGTCGGGCAGAAGGAATCGAGGTCATTAAAGTGTGTTTAAAACTCCAGCAGACAGCAGCCAGGCGTCTTTATATTTACGCTCCCTTAACTCCGGTTTAATTTAGCGTGAAACGAAGTTTGCATCGGGATTGGCAAGGTTCGGCCTAACGATGGAACCCGCCCGAATTTATATGGTATTGAATTTGCCGCCTTTTCCTCTGTGCGTCAGTCTTCTAACGTCGCCGTGGAGTCTCTCATTTGAATCTACTCGCACGATTTCTTATAAACATCAACAGAATTTCCCTACATGAAAATGACTGCTAAAAAATCAAAATGATAATGCTATTGGAATTAAGAGGAAAAGTATTAGTATCCACGATATTTGTCCTAAAAATATACCAAATGCAGAATGGAACAGCAAACACCAGTGACGAAGAGGCGACGACGATCCTCGTACGTTCGCCAGCTCGGATCATCCAATTTTCTAGTAGACTTGACATTCGTCAACTCTACCTCCGAGGGATTTAAAGAAATGAAATTGAAATGTTCTACAGATTCGACCTTTTTCGCGGAAAAGTAGCTTTTCGAAATGACAGAGTTCTACTTTGCTCTAAATCATATTCTCCAGGATTAAATGAATGAATTCTTAAAAAGAATCCGCTGAGAAATATATACTGAAAAATATACAACGTTTATGAGAAACTCTGGCAACTATAATATTTGAAATAAAGCTTTTAAACAGAATAACGTAAATTTTGACTTCTCGGATAAAAATTCCGTATTAATTGTCATTTTCCTGAAGCCGTTTTTAAAGGAAAACGTAAACTCATATTTTTATGGTCTCGGTGTCCTTTTACTTTATTGATTTTAAATATTTATATGCTATTAAAACTACCTATGGTAAGAAAAGCTAAAGAGATCATTATATATCTTAAAACGATAACAGAAAATGTATCATAAATCCTCGTACTGAACATGCACCTACTAATTTTATATATTAAATTTTTTTATTTATCGAATAACAGTTCACGAGGTCACACAAAGTATTCTAATATTAAACGAAGCAGTTCGACATTTGAAGTTTGAATGTGAGAATAATTTTTTTTAGTAAAAATGTGTTTCTCTTAAATATTGACGACATAAACCACCTTTACGAAAAGAGCCATATTCATCAGTAATTAATTTCAAAATCATGAAAGGTTTTTGCGATTATACCGTGAGGTAAACATTTCTTGCTCTCGCTGACTGGAGAATAAATAACTGCTCGTGCTTGACTATGCCACATTAAGCTGATGCAAATTCCCGCTAAATGCCAGAGATCTTCCGCTGGTATCTGAACTTCTCACCTTAAATGCGGTTTTACTGCTCTTATTAGAGTCGTTATCTTCGACATATTTACTCGCTACCGAGTTGGATTTCTTTCTTAAATAAACACCTCTTCCTCTTTCCTTATATTTTCCAGTTCATTATTAAGAATATATTTTACTGTAGTGAGCTTTCATCTGGGAATTAGATGTTTATATAAAGACCGTAAGTTTTCTAGTTAACTTGACGCATCTTCACTGCCTTTTCAAACAGCTTACCTTTAATACATACACATCTAGTCCTTCAACCTGATTGACTTTTGCTCCTGTGATGAAAATAGGCGTTGGAAGGTTGGAAGTGACGTCATTGTCTCTTGCAGACATGCACGTCATCCACCATGAAAAAAAGCTACTGACAGAGATTTGTTTGTTTACGTCAGTCGTGCGAACGTGTCTCTCGTTTATACACGTCGTCTCGCGGTGTGGAGCAAATGAAAAACGGCCAAGTTGTAAACGGAAGTGTACTTGTTCGCAATCAACCTCCCGAAGTGCTCTCATTTGCATACGTCACCCTTGTGTAAATAATGCATCAGAGGGAGAAAGGGGCAGTTGTTGATTGAAATGACTTTTCAAAGTCAGCTAGGCCTATATCAGAACGTTGCTTCATGAAAAACTAGGCCTATATCAGAGTACTGTTTCATGGAAAACTAGGCCTACAGTCCAGGACTCAATCTGAGAGCCCAGATATAGCAACCTAAATAAAAAGCCAACGTACAGGAATAAGAGAGAGAGAGAGAGAGAGAGAGAGAGAGAGAGAGAGAGAGAGAGAGAGAGAGAGAGAGAGAGAGAGAGAGAGAGAGAGAGGTAATATGAAGACTTTCAAAGGTCTAGGCCTAGAGTCCAGGACTCAACCTGAATGGGCAGGTAATGCAACCTAATTTTAAAAACCTACGTATAGAAATCAGAGAGAGAGAGAGAGAGAGAGAGAGAGAGAGAGAGAGAAGTAATAAGCAGTTTCAAAGGCCTTGTCACATCAGACGGAACTTCCCACACGGTATCGAGTAATGTTTAACAATAGATTTTTTTTAGGCTACGTCATCACCATATCTGGCTTCTTTGGTTACGGGTAAATGGGACTGTCAGGGGTACATCTTCCTTTGGAGTTCAGAGATCTTTTCTTGTCCACGAACTTCCATATATGCGCAGACTTTACATATATATATATATTCACCTACACAATTCACATAATAGGTTCGTACCATTATATTTACTTCATGTCCAGTAAGCTGGTATATTTTATGCATGAACGTAATTATACATATTTATGGGTAAAGCGGAAATGGGGTTTCTTAAATTAACTTCAGATGTTACCAAAGAAACAGAGGGATAGTGAAGAAACGGTTGATATCAAATATAAGAGAGGAATAAATCAGTAATATAAAAATGCGGTGATGAAGAAAAAGGCCATCTGTAAGCATCTCTAGTATATGTACATGTCAGATTGCATCACATAAAGACCGCTACTTCTTGTAGTTTTCTGCAAAAGAAAAACTATTGTGATGGCTTTGTCTGTCCTCCTCAGATCTTAAAAACTACTGAGGCTTTAAGGCTGCAAATTGATATGTTGATCAACTACCTTCCAATCATCAAACACACCAAATTGCAGCTGTTTAGCCTCAGTAGTTTTTATTTTATACAAGGTTAAAGTTAGCCATGATCGTGCGTCTGGCAACACTATAGGACAGGCTACCACCGGGCCGTGTCTGAAAATTCCATGGGTCGCGGCTCATACAGCATTATACGCTGATCAGAAAACTCGATTGCGCCGAAGAAACTTCGACGCATTTTCAAATTGTTTTTAAATTTGTTTCATTGGTTTTATATTGCAAAGAACTATAAAAGCATTGTGCCTACTTTTCAAAATCCTTTTCGACCAGCAACGTGAAGGTGGGGTTGAACTATACAAAAGACACGAAATACACCACGCGAATACACTTACGGAGTAGACTGACATTGTAAATGCCAAAATAGTAAGAATTGGCTCCTTTTCACTCTAAGAGGAATTTGCAAACTGATCTTCCTCACACTCAGCACAATCTAATCACCCTAGACACACAATCTAGACTATACAATTTCCTATGTTTACGCCTCTTGCTTCCTCCTCCCCTTAGCCTAGCAACTGCTATATTCTACCCGCCCCATGCGGATGGCTTTATGGGCCTTATGCCCAACCCTACGGTCTGTCGCAAATTTCCGTAATGGCCACAGAAGCATATGTGCCAAAGGCATCCGGCATCCATATGTTTTTAAGGTAAAAATAATTTTTCCGGTTTACTCATCTACGAGAGTATGGCAATGAATTTTGAAAAGTCACGTCAATCATTTTGTTTATACGGCATTGCTTCAAGTCTAAACTCTTTTTAACCTGGTATTTGTTTCCTTGATAAATCTATTTTCTCCTTATTCTGCAAAACTGTTTCCCTAACTGAAAGTAAATGTTATGGCTGCTAAGTGTATAAAGACATTACAATCTGACATTCGAATTGTAAAAGTTTTTAATAAAATTCGTTCAATTCTGCTACATTATTTTTAAGTCAAAGCCCACGAAAAAATCCTAAGCACATCGATTTTCACAACACAACGACCAACCTCTCACGGAAATGCTTGTGACTTCACGCGCTGTATTATTATTTTTTATTATGTTTTTTCAGCATAAACATGACCTGGATACTCCAGAAATAGGTCTCAGCTCATCCCTGCTATCACGAATCAGAACACGAGGCTCTGTAATCCGATCTCGGCCATGTTATTCCGAGCTCCCTCTGTTATTCGGCATTTTGTGCGTAAGATGACGGTTTTGGTTTTTTTTTCCGATTACCCCCCACCCCCCCCCCCCCCACCCCCCCCCCCCCACCCCCCCTCACTCTCTCTCTCCAACCACTCCCCAGCTCTCTTTTCCTCAAGGACAACGCCGTGTCACTCTTGTCAGGCTCGTCTCGAGTAGTCCATCAACGACCTATCAGTGTCAGTCTCCCGCGGAGATCTTCCCTCGACGTCCGGACATGATTGGCATTCTTCACAATGGTTGTGATATTCGCGAGAATATGCTAATCAAAAGGCATGCGACAAGGAAGGGTCAAAATCCCCATGGTAACCTTCGTCTCTTGATAAAGCCTTTTGAGACATTCTCAAGATACGCGATATAATTTTCTATTCCTTAACATGCTGCGTTATTTGGCATAATATTGAAACAAAAATACCACAGGTGTTTGTATTCAAGTTTCTGTATATAGTATATAGAAATTGAATACAAACACCTGCGGTATTCATGTTTCAATATTATGCTAAATAATTCGTGTTAAGGAATAGAAAATTACATCGCCCAGTCATGTAATGTCTAAAAAATGTGACGTCTTTGTAAATTCATATATATATATATATATATATATATATAAAATTGTATATATACACATACATACACATATTATAGATATGTAATGTACTATTATATAAAGTTTTCATATATATAAACATACGAATTTACAAAGACGTATAAAATTTTAAATTATAATAAATATAAATAATAAATATATATAATATATATATATATATATATATTATATATATATATTTATATATTCTATATATATATATATATTATACATATATATAATATATATATATATATATATTATATATATATATCGATACGTAAGTGGACAGCCTTTAAATATGAGGGCGCTCACTGGCAAAGCACGTGCATATATACCAAGCTATTAAAACTCATGATTCACCGGGGACTAAATTTACTTATGACTTTTCGTACCTCGATTAGTAATACGCCTTAAATCTCGACAAAGATTTCCCTTTCATTAATATCTTTCATTGCTTCCCTCAAGTTTCACCCGACCTGGTGAAAGGGAAGAAGTATATTACATGAAAAGGGAGATTTAAGCGAAGAGATAATAAAGACCAAGGACAAGAAAATGGCGACTGCTGTGAAGCTAGCATACAATGGTCTTGTCTGCTGAATGTTTGAGTAGCAGGATCGAATGTAGTCGCTTCCCACCCACACATCTGTTTCACATCCTTCCCGGAAGACGGAAGTTGTTAAACAGCTGAAGAGTCAAAGTTGGGGGAGGGCAGAGGAAGAAATAGAGTCGGCGGTGAGAAGCTTCTTGGTGGCTCTAAACACACATACACACTAACACACATCTCACACACCCTCTCTCTATCTCTCTCTCCGTCTCGTCTGCTGCTGCTGCTGCCTCTCAATATCGCATAGAACGGCACCACTGCACCGTTTCCTCGTGCATGGGATGGCAACGCCGCTTGAAGAAGCTCTAGACTCAAAACCATTTGACATTCCTCGATCTTCATTGTTATTCCATGAATAAAAGCTGAAAAACTCTTCAAACTATATGTTATGTTCCTCTTCTTTACTCTCCAAGAAGGGCCTAACCTCGAGAGGAATGAAAACACAAACGACCTCTCGGAGGCTGCTTGGCTCGCTGCCACTGGGGCATACCTCTTCGTCAGCGTGGCATCCAAGTACTACACTTTTGCTCATTTTGATCAATGGTCCGTTACTAAACTATCCGATTCAACGGGCCAGTCCTTAGCTCTCAAATGCAAGAGAAGACATGCAGTTCCCTATAGACTACAGGCATTTAAAAGTGTAATGAAATGGGTTCTCAGGGTCAGGGGTTCTTGGCAATTTTGGCAAGACTGGAGGGCAATTCTCGCGGGGGGAACGCTGTTGCCACATCTACACACGGCGCACAGTCTTGTGATATTCTCTCTCTCTCTCACTCTCTCTCTCTCTCTCTCTCTCGCTCCAACTCTCACATTCCTCTCTCTCTCTCTCTCTCTCTCTCTCTCTCTCTTCTGTCCAGGAAAAACCTAAATTGTATTTCTAAAACTAAATAGCAAAACAGGACAATGAGTCATTTCATCTGCTGCCTACAAACTCTATACTTCCTTTGACAGAAATACTGCAAAATCCACTGATGATGGTCTACTTTTAGTCCGTGACACAGAAACTGCAAGTAAACGTTAATTCAACGGATATTTGCAAATTCCCATAATCAAAAATATCTTTTACACGCTATACAAAACCTGGAACCATATTCAGAAGCAGAGCCAAAGCAACGACAACTAACGTGTTTGGAATGCAAGATGTGTCATTTGTAACAAAGTCAAATTACGTCTAATAAACGACCCGGCTTTTCTTAGGTGGATTTTCCTTAATCTCGTCTTAAAGTCGACTCACTTTGGGCACTGCTCTCTGGAGCTTCTTCATTATATGGAAAATCTCGTTCTCGTTCACAATTTTACCAATGGTATGTGGATGCTACAAACTCAAGGGTCAACCGGTTCAGCTGATCTTCGATTCCAAGCACTTCCTGTGCCTTTCCAAAAAGCAAGTCTGTTATCATTTTACCGGGAGGTCCATATTTTCTTGGCGGCTCACGTTTTTTTTTTTTTTTTTTTTTTTTTTTTTTTTTTTAGTTATTATTGTCCGTCTAAGTCTATGTATCTTGATCACGCAGTATTTTACTAAAATACTATTACTGGAACCTTTGAGTCATTTGTGGTTTTAAATAAACAGGTGCTAAATGATTCGTTCACACATAGGCTGTGATTTTTAGTCTAGACCAAAGTACGATGACTGTATTATATAAATTTCAAAAGAGCATCAAAATGCAACAATTCAAGGAACAGACGACGTCCTTGGGAACAACAACAACGAAAATTCCAAGTTCGGCCGAAGATAAATGCCTCCAAAACTATTAGTTCTGTTCAATGGAATGACAATTTATGTTCGACTTCGCGTAACCTGGCACCCGAATCTAGCCCAGCCCTCAAGGACGAAAAAAAAAAAAGGAAAAATATTAAAGGAGGAGTCATAGTGGAGGGGTTTAACCCAGGAAAAGGCGATATGCAAACTCTTTAAAGATAAAAAAAATGACAGTTGAAGGGAAGACAAATAATTTGTTAAATATGAATTTTCTGGTTTTATGTTTTGGTTAGACGTTAGGTGAGGAAGATACATCTGATTATGGAGCTTGTGGAAGGAAAAAATCGTCTTAATGGAAATAAATGCGTTGTTAACAAACTAATTCTCTCCCCTTTTCTCAATAATGGCTATGTACTATATCTCCTTTGCGAAAATGGAGGAGCATTCCACAATAAAAAAGAATCTTTATCCGGATAATAACTGTAAATGTAATAATCTGAACCACCTTAGCGATATATATACCCGCCCCCCCAAACATACATACATATTATATAATATAGTATGAATATATATATATATATATATTTATTATATAATATATATAGATATATATATATATATATACATATATATATATATAGATCGACACAGACAATACCCTTGCGCTATGAGAAAGTATAAAGGGATGGAATTCTCTTTATTGTTTTGACTTTTTTCACAGATCGATTATCTGCGTTAATTTGCCTTCCTTTACTGGTCTCTCTGAAACCGCTTAACTGTTGTATCGATGAAGTAATTAAAAGAGAACTTCTATTGCTAGTTGCTGGAGTATTTAAGTAATGGAGTATTATTAATACAGCACACAGATCTAGCATGACTATTTACAACAGAACGCCTT
>NC_061095.1:24793589-24916089 GCF_015104395.2 Macrobrachium nipponense | reverse complement strand
TTTTAATTGATGTTGTGCATTGGAATATATATATATATATATATATATATATATATATATATATATATATATATATATATATATATATATATATATATATTATATATATATATATATATATTCATATTCATTATATACATATATATATATTAATATATTCGCATATATATATACTATATATATTTATATAATATATATAGTATAGTAATAGTGTTAAATGAATACATATACTATATATACATATATACGTATATATACACATATAACATACTCAAACAAATTCCTGAAATTCCTTGAAATCTCAACTCCTCTCTCTCTCTCTCTCTCTCTCTCTCTGCTCTGCTCTTTTCGTAAGGTCCGTGCCCAGGGTAGGTAGACGAGGAGGAGGAGGAAGGGTAGGGGCAGAAGACGGCGGACAGCGAAGCGTTAGTTGGCTGCCCCCCGCGCACAATACTCTTGGCACAAAGATGGTCTCATGTTTCTGCCTCTATTGTCACAGTACTCTTCTTCTCCCCGCTTTCTGATACCGAATTCGTGTTGCAAGAGAGAGAGAGAGAGAGAGAGAGAGAATGTATGACAGTCTCCTTAAAACTGTCCTTTCCTAACTGGGACTCAAAAAAGCTGTAAAATTGAATTTGAAGAGACAAAAAAGATTAGCCACTTGATAAAAAGGTTTAACAATGAAAAACAATAATGATAAAAGGACGTAATGAATAAGGCAGGCTCAGACAAATCAGGCATAACGGCAGAAGGATTAACAATCGAAATCCTACGAAACACAAAAACATAAACAAACAATCATTGCGAAGTAACCTGAGAATGTATGTGCGAGAAGCGTACATGTGCGCCTATCGCTTTTATATATATATTTATGTATGTACGCCCTTGGCACTTATTCTAGCATACTTGGCACGGTCGCTTCCGTTGAAGTTCCCCTGAACAATATCTCTTGTATCCATCCATACGCCTGTGAGTGATACAATACACTGCTGCTGTGATAACGGAGGAAACTTAACTAGAATACTTAAGTGTTGACATCAAGATAATAATACAAAAATGAAAGAAATTAGCCACAATTATAAATAACTTAATATATGCTGTGTTACTGCCTGTACTTTTAAAATAAGTACCATGAATACAAATACTATTTTCATTAAAGCGCTATTATCCAATTGCAAGTACTGAATTACACTGTGCAAATTGCGATATTCCCATAACATAGTAATTGTCCCTTGTCCTGTTATTAAGCTTAGTCCTCCTTGTACAACTTGAAGATTTATTAACATTTCTCTCGTCTATAAGTTAGTGATTACCCTTTTCTCTTAATGTTCTTCCAGTACATAACAAAATACGACATTTGAGAAAATATCTCTTTTGCTTAAAGGAAAATATCGGTGCCTTGCGGGGATTCAAAACATAGCTATGTCATTATTTCCCTACTGAATCATATTAAACTGATTATGCAGAATGGTCTTTAACGTAACCTTGCTTTTGAACAAATTCGATTTTAATGTAAGTTATGAAAATCACTAGCCAGTTAAGATATTTAACTAACAATTTTCTCATGTTCAAAGAAAAATAATTAAGCAACCCAAAAAAATGAAATGGCAACAAAAATATTGAAAGTATTAACGAGGCGAGTATTTCCCTAAAAATCTATTATGATAAAAATAATATTTATATATCAAAATGATGGTAGCCATACGGGCAGGCTTACACCTCAAGTAGTTATGTACTATTAGAATAAACATACCTCTTTATTAATGCCAAACAAAAATGAAGTCTTTGATAATCATCTCTTATGATTAAGGAATATGGATAGTAATGTACTGTTTGTGTAATCATCACAAAACACGCGGGCCGGATAAATAATACTTATGCAAAAGCAAAAGTTAACAAAATACGAGTTTATGCATTATACGATCTACCCATTACTAAGCAATGCTATTAATGACATACAAAACACCTCACATCAGATCTTTAAACAGCAATCATGTTCTCTGCGATGAAAAGAAAGAAAGAAAAAGAAACTATCCCCGGCCAACCGGTGCGAGTGAAAGTATTATTTTTCGAAGCTACCTGAGACGTATCCTGCCCACTTGAAATACCTTCCCCTCCTCTGACGTCATCAATTAGCTAGAGGTATCGACAGTGGAATCTCCCTCCAACCTGACACGGTTAACGTCACCTGTGGTTTTCATACGTGCGTGACTCTTAACACTTCCTGTGGCTTTTACATACTCATTTATCAATTTATTTATTAATTTTCCTTTCCTAATAACTGATCTCTTCTTTCTGTATGTCCCATTCCCTTCTGGTTACTTCTTTCTAATGAATATCATATTCTTTGGAAGCTTGAATTTCAAATCATTGGCCAAAGGGGGCTTGTCCCATACGAATAGAGTTCTGCATAACAATAATAATAACAATCATGTGTTTATCTACGGTTAGACAGTTGGTTGTCTATTTTTTTTAACATTTATTTACACTTCATTCGCGTTTATTCAGATCTTTGCTTATTACCTCTTTAGTATCAGAAAGCAACGGTCGTATACGATTCAAGTATAAACACACACACACACACACACACACATATATATAGTATATATTATATATATATATATTATTATATATATATTATATATATATATATATATAATATATATACATATAAAACGCCAATCTTTGCAATGGCATTGTAGAGCAGTAGACTGCAAACCTCAAGTTGCCGGGTATTAAAATGTGTGTGTGTGTGTGTGTGTGTGTGTGTGTGTGTGTGTGTGTGTGTAGTTTCCTTAATGGAAGTGGTTCTGGGGAATTACTATTACATTTGAAAGTGCTTAAATGAAAGGTGAAAACATGAAGAAGAAAAGACCAAAGACAAGCACCATAGTGCATTGTGCAGAGGACAACATGACTGACACTTCCACATCCATCTTTTAACTGCTGAACTGCGATGAATCTCCTGTGTACGAAACTAAGGCTCTTAATGCTCCCATATTTCCATCTATATTAAGAAAACCTTTTAAAATTACTGAATGCAAAGCGAGGATACAGAGTTGAACACTTTTGAAATATGGATTAAAAACTATACTTTTTTGTCAAAATCTAATACTATATCCAACGAAAAGAAAATGTCCCTAACTAAGGTTCTGGTGCTGGACATCTGGATCGCAATGCGCACCATATGTATAAGATAAGTAGCGAATAACACGAATCCGTGGAATCATACCAACGAAGAATTGAGGCATTATTTACATCACTGGTTTCCACGGTAATTTTCATTAAAAGTTCATTTTATACCTAAGTACAGTCAAGTCATGTGATAATTCAAATACGTATGATTCCTTATTTAATAAATTAGCGCTTTTAGATTTAACATACTGACAGGCACACTGGATCTAAACATAAAGAACATTCTTGTTAAGTGAACTTTTGGGAGAAATAGCTAAGACATTCAAAGGGAGAATTCGGATTAAACAACAAAACCTAATGAAAAAACAACATTTCTGCTCTAAAAGAACACATTTTTCTGAACTACAAAGTTACAACTTATACTAAGATCAATCACGAGCAAAACTAGCAAAAACTATCGCAAGGTATTTAAACCAACAACTCTGAATTTTAACTGTCAGACGTTTTCACGCAGAAAAATAACCATCCTCTGTCATCTTGACACTTGCTAAATAAACTCCGTCTGGTAAAATGGCCTGGCTTGTTTAAATCACTGACAGAAACCGCCCCTCTGTGACAACACATTCCATAGGCTTGCAAAGGGCTTAAAAATGTTCTATCTTGATTATATAACACACTTTATCGCGATGTCTTTTCCACTTGAAGTCTTCTCTGCAACGGCATCTGACAGCAAAGGACTTAATAACTGCTTAAATACTTTATATAATAATAATAATAATAATAATAATAATAATAATAATAATAATAGATGCTGTAGTAGGACTCATGCAGAAGACTGTGCTACTATAAGCAGCGCACATAGTAAGAAAAGTGATGGACTCCTAAGGAGGCAGGATGCAACCCGAACCCCACACTTTAAAAACCACCAAGTCGAATAGGATGACTGAGAGAGAGAGAGAGAGAGAGAGAGAGAGAGAGAGAGAGAGAGAGAGAGAGAGAGAGAGAGAATAAAAATAATAATCTTCAGTTTCAGCATCATCGAATAAAATTGACGGCGATGGAAATAATATTTTCCTTTTTTGCAAATTACAGATGGGTTAAAAACTTAAGGAGACGTCAACATTATGTTAAGCTGAAAAAAAAAATTATTTTCCATAAATTACTTGTATCTCACGAAATACTCATTACCATCTTTTCTCTTTATGCAATTTACGAAGCTGTTATATTTTTCTGTTTCGTCACTCTATCTCCATCTGCTCGTGGAGTTTAACTGGTATAAAAAATTTAATTATGTTTTTTTATAAAACTGCTGACGGAAAAACAGCCACCATTTCTCTCTCTCTCTCTCTCTCTCTCTCTCTCTCTCTCTCTCTCTCTCTCTCCTAATGGTTACATAGGTTCTTTGGAACTGGACAACAGAGGCACGATGATTCTCAACATATTCAATTCAGACGATGTGAAAGAACTTGAGCATATTACGATAAAAAGAAAAGATCTCTCTCTCTCTCTCTCTCTCTCTCTCTCTCTCTCTCTCTCTCTCTCTCAAACTTAGGATAATAAAGTACAGTGAATTCTCCGGGTGTCAGTTGCTATGAGGAAACTCTGGGGAAAGTCTGACAGCCATCAACGCAAACGTTTGCCACCGTGAGACGCAGGATATTTTCATAATATGTGATCCTTATCAGTCTGTGAGTCCGGAGTGCTACCAGGGAGATAATGTTGCCTAAATTTGCCGGTAGATGGCAGACTGAGGGAACTGTATAAGCTGTCGATATTCTGTAAAACAAGGCAGCCAAAAGCGTATAATCATAAATACGGCTGTATTAATCATTATAAAAAGAATAGTAATAGGAGACAAATCAGAATTTAAACCACGCCGGCAGCTGGCAATGATAACTTGGAAAAGTCTTAAAACTCAATTTTGATTAGTTACAATGACATCTCTGTAACAGAATGCAAATAAAACCGAAGCTCACTAAAGAAACTCATGTAACCTTCAGACACGCCCTCATCAAGAGGTGTAAGAATAGGAAAGGAAAAAACGTTTTATAAATAACTATTACGCCATAACGTAAAGGGAAACGTCTATAACTTCGGAGCACTCGAAATGGGAAAAATATTCTTTATCAGAAACTGATCTCAGGTTTAATTTGCGTTATCGGATTTTTTTTTTATTGAAAAAAACAGAGCAAACAGATGACCAACCAAGATGGCGGAAGTAAAAGGCATGATTTCCCCTCCCACTGTCGTCAACATACGTCGGCAGCTGCAGACGAGATCATGAGTGCCAAAAACACGAGCGTGTGTGTTTCTACTTCAGAAGTCATGGTAAACAAATCGTGCTTCCCTGTAGCGAGGAAGAATAATAAAAGTGAAACTGTAGGAAAGGGGGAGATAAGAGCAAATTGTTCCGCGGCTGATTTTGCTTCCATGTGACACAAACAATGAAATAGTGGTCGCAGGGTCGTAGGCTATTGGTGTAGGCGTCGTGTTTACTGATTAATTTCCCCGTTGGCCGGGGAAGCTGAAGTGTGTTTCTCTGCGAATTTATGGAATGAAATATTGATATGCTTAAACATTTAATCCATGATGGCCTCTAGGTACGAGTGACATTAGAATAAAATACAATTAACCAACTGAAAAGGCTGAGAAAGAGAAACCCCAGCATAAATCCTTATTCTTCCAAATAGTCATTATCTAAAAAAAATTACGCAAATGAAATGAAACCTTTCTTCCGCCAGAAGTCAACGACGAACAGTACAGTAGAAAGAAATGCAATTATGAAACAATAAAATCATATGATTTATCTTCTACATCAGCAAAATAACTCTCCTTATTAGTCCCAAAGCAGGCTCAAGAAAATGGTATACACATCAAAATGACTTGCCTTCTCCAATCATTGCACATAATGAAAGCAAAGAAACACCGGAACTCTTTATTACTTCTGAGTTTATGTTATTATTTAAGGAGTTTCTTCACCAATTACACAAATTAACAAGAAAAAAGATGCAAACTGAAAAGGAATGAAAAAATAAAATAAAAAAAAGGGTATCGTATACTACTGTTTTAGCTGTTCACTGTAAAATAGTATACTGCTTTTACAAATCGTTCCCTGGAATTCTTACATCTCGATTTCGTGTCAGATTGAAATTATTCTCGTTGCGCAGTAGCTAACTCTATAAGGAATTTCAGATTTATTTTTCTTTGCTGTTAGTGCTTGTATATTAGCTATCATCAATATCCACCAAGAGAGTGCATGTCTATCCATCATATCTGAATTGTATTTCTTTATTAAAAAATTTACATAATATACATATCTGAATATTATTTCTATATAAAAAACGTACATATCTGAGTTGTATTTCTATATAAAAAAATTACATATCTGAATTGTATTTCTATATAACAAAAATTTAATCACTTGAAGGAACACATTAACACTTCGTTTAATTCTTACCGAAGAACATAGGAACCTCACAAAAATATCACAATCGAAGAGAGAGAGAGAGAGAGAGAGAGAGAGAGAGAGAGAGAGAGAGAGAGAGAGAGAGAAATCAATATATTTCAAGGACCGGTAAGTTGAAATAGCTGCATTACATCAGGGTTACACAGCGCTATAATCAGCTGGGTCGAGCTATAGATAGGGGGAACAGAGCAAGTTGGCAGTCAAGCGAGAAGGGAGAACCCACTATCTAGAATTCATAGCAGGTGGAGGAGCAAAGAAATATCTAAGCAGGCCCATCTATACAATTACGGGGATCGACTTCCTGTTCCATTCTCCTTAAAGGCAAAGGCATCTGGAACGAATAAGCGAATCCATTTTCAGAACATAACCCCTCCCCACAATCTCCTGAACCAAGGAATAAAAACTTTAACACCTCCACACGCAAATCTAGTTTTCAGATTGGCCAAGCACACGCGGACCTTGAACAGCAAGCAATCCATCAACCAACTGTTCAGAAGAAAGAAATGTTTATAAATGGAAATTAGGTAACGAATATGTTACGGTGTCGTGCGTTCGACTCCCACGTGACTACGGGTTAGATTCCAGACCATATTATCCCGATAATAACTGTGTACAATATCGCTATTGTTACTGTCATTATCATACATATATATATATATATATATAATATATATATATATATATATATATATATATATATTTATATATATATTTCATACATATCTACATATTCCCATACGTATATAATTCTCTACAACGGTAGTCATATTATTGAAAGCAAATACGGGAAAACAATGGGAAAAAACAACTAGACTCAACTTCTCCTATCACGCTAAATAAACAGACAATTTCAGTTACAATTATTTTCTCTGCAATGTCGTGATTTTCCGCACTGGACAGGAACGTGCGATTGGTACATCGGGTCCCTGCTAAAGTACGGATCGCAATTAGCATAAAATTCTAGTTGAATAAGTTTAAAAGAGAAGATTCAGGAACGAGAAAAATTCGAAAGAAGAATGTGAGTTTTGTACTCAACGTCTCTGGATAAAAGTCTTGTTGTTAACACAGTATGATGATGAACTTCGAAATGATTCTTATTTTATCTCACGCCATGAATAGGGAAGTAGGGGATTTCATGATGAATACATGAGCCATGAATCTGTGTGATGCTTATTCGTACCTCGGGGTACGATCTGGGCCAACGTTCCATGATGAGTAACGACAAATGGTGTCTTGAAAATATTTAAGTGTGGCGGCATAAACAGATCCATCAACATAAATTGACGACAAGGTAAACGCATCAGTTAAATGATGGGATAATAGATCAGAAATACAAATATAAATGAGAGTGATGAATTCAAATGTGAAGTTATTCTGAAATAGATACATCGAACGTTTTATACCACTATGATCTATCCTAGAATTAAAGAAAATTTAGTTGCCAACCATTCACAACAGGAAAAGAGAAGCATTCAAGTAATATGTCACGTAGTGGTAATATGGAGATGAATTTTTATAAAGAATTACAATGATAAAATGAAGTTATACTGTAAAATTTTTCAACTGTTACTTGTTAGTTCTGCAGCCTTAACCCAGCACTTAGTTTACCGATTTCAAAATTTCACCTTTTAAATTCTTTTATTTATTTTCTTTGACAAGCCGTTTCCACTTGGGAGAATATGTCCCCACATCCATTTCGTCTTTATTATGCACAGGAGTATCTACATCTGCCAATATTGAAATCTTTATATATGCTTATTAAAAACAATTGGCTACCAACTAATATTTGTGAAGATGACGCACATATTCATTCGAACATTTGATGCCACCTGATTCAGATTGCCTCCGATACCTGATTTGTCAGAATATAATATAATTCGTAAAACGTAATTGCAGAATGTAGCGATTCACTGATAAAGGGAATTACTTATTTAGAGGGAAATGTTTACGGTAGTACGTTTCACTACTGTTTCGTTCAGGAATGCTAACAATATCAACAGCGAAAAAATATACTATTATTATCATCATAATGTTATTACTTCCAGGAAGGAATGATAACATGGGATGTTATCAACAACAAAGAAACTATACTATTATTACCATTACTGCTATTACTTCAAGAAATGAATGATAAAATGGGATGTTAACAACAAAAGAAACTATACTATTATTATCATTATTGCTATTACTTCCAGGGAGGAATAATAAAATGGGATAATATCAACAATAGAGAAACTATACTATTATAACTATTACTACAACTTTAGTATTTTCCCTACTATCGCTTCAGAGTACTGTACTGCAAGTACCGCAAGACCTCGCATTTACCTACAAAACGGATCTTAGTGGCGGGATAGAATTAATTGGCAGGTTTACGAGTACAGCAATTTACGAGCAACATCACATACCTGAGTATTATTAGGATGCTTTACAATTGAATAAGTAAAATGGAAATCAAATATTAAGATCAGATCCAATATTTTCCGGGTGCATATTCTCTAAAACAAAAAATACACAGATTGAAATAATAATAATAATAATAATAATAATAATAATAATAATAATAATAATAATAATAATAATAATAATAGAAAATTAACTCCCAGGTAAATGAAACCTTTGCAGATCTGGGACGTATAATTTTCATAAACTGTAATTGTACTATTTCTTGTACTTTGGCCTACATCTTCTTCTTATGCAAGGCGGACCCATTTAATGGAAAACTCGAACCCCTCAGAAATACGATTGGTTCAAAGAAGCTCTGTATTAAACAATGTGCAAGAGTAGAATTGTCATGACACGAAGCGGTCATCAGACTTTATTTTACGCAAACAATGTGCAAGAGTAGAATTGTCATGACACGAAGCGGTCATCGACTTTATTTTACCAACATTATGCTAACTTTCCACCGCACGCATACATTTATATAAGTAATACTGAGAGAGAGAGAGAGAGAGAGAGAGAGAGAGAGAGTTGGGGAGAAAGAAAGAGAGAAAAAGGGGAAAGATAAGTTGGAAGGTAAGGAGAAAAAAAGGTGCGCGCGCAGGGGCCGGCAGAGGGGGACGGGGAGGAGAGGGTGAGAAGGAGGGCTATCAGCAGCAAGCTAGCCAGCACCAACTAGCTAAGTATTTCTGGCCGGGGTGTTGAGTTACCTACTAACCAACCTCGCCGTGTACACCCTCTCGACTTCCTCCTGTTACTCCTCCCCCTTAAATCATCTTTTTTTTTTTTTATTGAAACTTCCTTCTCCTTTATTTTTCCTAAACTTTATGGTGGGTTGGCCGTTGCTATGATCATTTAGTAAACATGAGATCAGTTCTGACAAGCACGTTACTTTATTTCTCCCCCCAGATTCAAACGCATATATGCTCACCGTTTACCCAAATATATATATATATATATATATATATATATTATATATAATATATATATATATATATAAATATAGGCACTATAACGATTTCCATATGTTCACCTGGGCATCAGGTTATATATATATATAATATATATATATATATATATATATATATATATATATATTGAACCTTGTAACTTCTCGATTATTTCATAGTTTTTGGATACACCTGTCACTACAAAAATTGAATCCGAAATGAAGATCAAATGAAAAATTCCCTTCTATGCAGAGAGCTTTATCTTAACCTCATCCCAAACTAATTTGATAATTTTGGATCCAAAGTTTTTTAATGACAAGTGCATAATATCTACTGATATGATATCGACCGTAAAAACAATGTAAAAATCTGCACGAAACTGCCTTTTAATATGAAAAGATGCAAACAAAATATTTGTTATTCTAAATGCGAAGTAGATCTGTTTTCACTCGATCAGACTTTAAAAGTAACTCATGCTGGATAGGGAAATCGTTCTTATGAAGGTCGTATAAATGAAAATCAACTTGTTTGCTTGGTGCCGTTCGATATAGCAATAAGTCACGAGTGAAGTGCTACTTATTGAACTGTTATACCTATAATGCCAGACAATCTCCAATGAAACAAATAGAAAGTAGCAATATAGGTGAAAAAAACATACTTCATTAGAAAAATAGTACAAAATCCAAGTAAACAAAAGAATCAGCAAACATGCATAAAGGAATAAATTAACTGTATGAGCTCATGAAATCTCTGATCATCGATTAGGGAATAATTCATTGTCTGCATTACTGAGTAGGTAATCTAGCATTGCAAAGATTTCTTAATGGTTATGAAGATTTTTTTTTTTTTTTTTTTTTTTTTGCCTGGCAGCTACACAACTCTTGCCTGTCCAAATACGCAATTCATATTCCCATAATCTATCACAAATACGAAGCACTGACCTATACTAAGAGACACAGTCATCCGTCTAAAAACTTCACAAACTTTGTTTTCTTCCTCAAGGTAGTTTCCTAATCCTGATATTCCTGCCTTCTCAAGTTTCTTAAAGATAAAATCATACATTAACGTCGATATTTTCGTTTCTATTGTAATTTTCATGCACTGCTCGAAGCACTGGTTTCGTGTCTTATAACATTTCTTTACAGGCGAGTCAACTGATTCAAAAAGTTACAGAATATACAGTTGGATCAAGATTATCAAATTTATTGACCGGCAATGTCTCCAGCCTTCCGGAACTAATAATTCAAAATTTAGGATAACTGAACTTCGCGAATTCAGCAACTGAAAAACAAATTGTCTACCTTGCTTTCCAAAATCATACCGACATGTTTTCATCAGTGTTAAAACTCTTAATTAACGCTGTTTACCTCTTAGCAGCAAACGTCAGATGAGGAGAGATTGAAGACATGGCGAGACATGACAATTACGATATTGTTTCCGGAAACCTGTAGCCAGGATTATTCTTGTGGGTTCACTTGTTTATAGTGAATAAATGCAAAGGAAGATCTCGGAAGGACCTTAGCGCAGTTGATTAGGGACCGTGAACAGCTCAATTTATATAAATGATACATAGCAAACAAGCAGCAACCATACGGAACTTATAACTGTATATCTGCTGAAAGGCCAAATTTACGAAAACCACAAATTGTCGCTGTCACCTAAAATCTATTTCAGATAAATAAAACAAGTTTTACGATTATTCCATTTGAGAGAAAAAAAAAATTACTATTTCGTAAAGTGTACCACACTAACGAGAATTTTAGTTTCATTTTTGACACAGGCTTGGGCATAAAAAAAATGAACATGCCATATTAATTACTTGTTCCATCGAGGGTTAGCCAAAGGTTCCACTCCCTACGTAATGATAAACCTGAAATATGTTAAAAGACATCGCTTTCCCTATTCCCCAGAGGGATTCGTAATTCCAAAAAGTCTAAGGTGATATGATCCAAAGTTGATTTACTTCTCCGAAAAGTTTTGGTAACATGAGAATGTTAAAAGTCAATTACTTAGTAACCTCGTTACCCATTATAATAATGATAATAAGCTCAACATAATATCTATATTAGAATCACCCTACAGTGGTTTACATTTGTCAATTTATTAATACCACTATTTATGATACAGCTCAGGCATGACAGGAGAATGACTGATCACGGTCCGCGAAATTCAGACTTGATAATCCTTCCAAGCAAATGATTTGCAAGCATTTGATTTCAGATATTATTCCAATTAAAAATCCAAACTCCAAATGCATCGCGTTGTTTGACACGAGCCTAGCAAACGTTTTTCTTCTTTCTTTATGAAAAATCTTATTCTAATACATTTGATATTTTCTAAATGACGTTAACATGATATTGTAAAGTTTATTCTTCCTATTAACAAATATCTTCTTGTTTCCCAAATGATATTAACCTGGTAATTTATAAAGGTTGAACACCTGCATTCATTCCTTCTCTCCCTCTCCTACAACTTCCACTGTCTATTTACCCTTCAGCTCTAACGCAATGCTCGACCCTATTGATAGAGCACATAAATCCACAGATAACTATTGATTGATAGAGCAAGGCTAGGGACTTTCCGATGCTCGGCTTGCCATATTTTTCAAACAGCTAAACATTCAATGGATACTTTTGTTCCTAATGTTGAAGTCGTACTTACAAAAAGGTTGAGATTTCGTAACCCAACTTTGGGAGTACAGTACATTCCAGTCAAGTTTACAAAACTTGGTTTAATCAATTTTTTTATTTCCTTATTTATTCTTTCTTGCTTGTTACACTTGCCGCGGAAGACACAGGTAATGTTGAATTTCACAGATAAATACAGTAGCTCTCTCTCTCTCTCTCTCTCTCTCTCAAACACATCCTCACACATTACTTACATACGTACTCATACATACAAACACACAACACACACACACACACACACACACATATATATATATATATACAGAAAGATACAGATGATATATATACATATATGGAAAAAATGATATTTTAGTAATGAAATATGATACACATATAAAACCTTTTTTAAATTTCATTTGGTGATTACTAAAAAAAATCCCAAATAAAAAATTTTATCTACGGGTCTGTTGACTACAGCGAAAAGTATAATTTCGCACGATTCATCATCGCTCACAGCGAATAACATTACAAAGTTTATATACTGCATTCGTTCCAATATCGACGGACATCAGTCACGGATTTACGAACGCTGTCACGTAACACGTTTCGTGGTCGATCTCCAAAACCATTACACGTCTCGTACGTAAGCGTTTCCGTGGATGAGGTTCCTTGTCTTCTTTTCTTCCTTTCGAGATTTGGGTCAATTTTTACGACCAATAAAACCATTCGCTGACCAGTTCGTGTCACATTCAAATGACACCTGATTCCCACTAACACAAAACACAACACAACAGAAAAATACTGACAATCTACGACACTCGAAATTCAGCTGATGATTTTTATAAAGCTTCTAGAATACACACACTCGCTAGGATACTAGAAAACGATTAGCTTTCATTTTCTCATATATTTTTTTATATAATTTATAAAACTATGCGAGAACCTGGACACATGATGGTGGAAATGCAAAAGAAAATGTCATTTGACACGCGATATGAAGGCAAAAGAATTTTTTTTTTTTTTTGACACATCAATTTGCACCTTTTTGTGGTGCAAGGATATTTATACAGGGAGGGTGGAAGGGAGCAAATAAACAACCAAAAGGAAAAGGGGAAAACACCAACAAAAAACGTTTCTGACAACTGTGAAACACTGGAGGGGAAATTAATTTTTCCGGGAAATCACAGATGTGGTCGATTTCTCGAAAACGGGTCAATTTAGGACAAAAAATTAATAAGAGTACGTCTTGAAATAATCATTGGGTCTGCTTGGAAAAATAAAATGCATTTCATACCACCAAGACCTGTGAGAAGACCCTATAAAGGCACTAATAACATTCACAACCACTTCTATTGCCACTAAATCAATTCATATGACTAATGAACAAACCCTTGGGATGTAGTCGTAGCCATATGGATCCTGTAGAGAAACATTGGACAAAGTTATAAATAAAAAAAAATATAGAATAATTTAGGAAGTCCCATAAATAAAAAAAAATATAGAATAATTTAGGAAATCCATACTGCAATTTTCCACCTCCGACTGGGAGACTGGGCGAACGTCACCTTGGTGAAATTATTCTAAGAAAAATAGAAAGAATGAATTTCTGGCTGGAAATTGCTGCATTTCTGACGAAGCTTTGAACTTGACAGAAAGAATTTGTTTCTTCGCGTTTCTAACACAGTTACGGAGGAGCGGTTTCTAGCACCACTGCCATCAGTATAAAAATGCAATATGGATATCCAAATAATGCTTAAAGTATACAGTTATTGCTGGTTGCTGTTAGTTCTCTTACTTCATCATAAATTAGAGGCAATCATTTATCAACCACCAAAAAAACGTTAGTTACTACTTCCAGGTTAATTCTTCCGAATTTTAATTCATAGTTAACTGTGATACAACTGATATTAAGAGTCATGTTTAGAAACAGATATATATATCGTATCGTCTCCATCGACATTAGATCAAGGAATATACAAAGAAAACAAGACCATAAGATTATGATCTATTAATAAAAGTGAGGAAAGTCAGTTGGGGGTTATATTTAGAGGGATGAGGTCGGGGCATAATTCGGGCGCATTCTCTCGCTCATAGACATGTACCGCGGAGTAGAGGGAGAGGAATGAGAGAGAGAGATGGAAAATAGAAGGAATGGAAGGCAGGAACGTCAAGGAAAGTACTAATAATTTAAGGATAAAAACGAGTAAAGATGAACTGGTATGAGAATGAAAAAGAAATGACTGAAAAAGGTGATAACTAAGAAAGCATGAATTTAAATGTGGTATGTGTGCAAGAATATAAGGAAATGCTTGAAGTCTAAAGATGAATTTGGAATGAAACTGAAAATCAGTGAATTAGTTCTTGAAAAAATAAGGAAGTGGTCTGCTCTTATGTTAGAAGATACAATGCTTTAGGGAAACCCCTTAATGTTGTTTAAAAGCCACATAATTCAAGTAGATTGACAAGACAACACTTCTGATAGGTTTCACATGAGTAAATTCGTCTTGAAAAGAGAACGAAAACCACATAACATTTTAAACTATGCAGATATCAATATGTTGCATGAGGCACTCATAGTGGCTATCAACAAATAATGGTTCAAGCACATGTATCATCCAAAAGGTATACAACTTTGCAACTCCACGAGAGAGAGAGAGAGAGAGAGAGAGAGAGAGAGAGAGAGAGAGAGAGAGAGAGAGAGAGAGATGGGTGACTCACCTGGCGTGGATACAGGTGGGAAAGAACGTGATTTGGTGCAAGATTCTGAAGGATCCAAAGGGCTAAAGAGACAGAGCAGAGGAGGATTAGATTAGGAAAGTCGAACTACGCGAATTGGTCGAATAGACGAAAGGTGAAAATGCTGCTAATAGTGAACCAACGACAGGAATCCGTAAATGTTGACTAATTGTGTATTAATAGTAAGTATTTTCTGGGGTATAACACTGTGGAGACCTTAAAATTCTCCCCAAAATGAAAGCAACCACAAAAGCCTTGAGACAATCACAAAATCATTGTAGAATTAAAACGTATTGCTTTGCTGGACACCAAACAACGCTAACGTAGAGAGCCACAGTTTTGTAAATAAATTAACAACATATCAAGCAGTGTCTCAGTATAGTGAAGCATACACTGAGGCATGACCAAGAAGCTTTCGTGACTGCATGACCGTCCTGTTTTGTTTACAAGTCAGCATTTGTGGAAAGGGGCCAGAGAATGCGCAAACGTAGGCATTGGGTTGTCAGTGTGTGTGAGTGTAAGACGGTAATCCTTTCGGTTTAATTAATTTTTTTATGTCAAAATACATGATTATGTCCTGCATATATAATAAAATGCATCCTAGGAGATTATACTTGAGGTAAAAATAGAATATACGAGGAGAGGAGTGGTTTCCTTACTCTTAAAATGCAACCAGAAAATTCGAGACATGCATTAAGCATCAATTTTGTCAGCAATGATTCCCATTATGATAATGATTTTTAAATTTTATCCTAAATGCATTTCACAGCCATTAAGACTTCACTTGACTGGATTCTACCCCAAAAATTACTTGGACTTGACCAATTCTTTTCAGTAAATATATCTGTCACTAATCTCCTGGTATTCAGGATCAACAGTTTTCTTTACAGTACTCCTGAGGTAACCAACGTGAAATAGAGGCTTTCATTATGGATCAATCAATGTATGCCGAATTATGAGTAGAATTCGGCTTCATATTCAAACGCTTAAAGTTCAACCATGCTTTAATTGTGGAAGTCACCAGACAGATAATTTAGATTCTTTCCCAAAGCAGTAAAAAAAAAATATGTTATGTTGTTGACCTAAGGATCGTTCGTGCTCTCTCAGACAGCTTCGTCAAACCTATCAGGAGAAATCTTCCTCTTGTGAAGGGTACTCTGATCGCAAGGTTCGGTGACTTATTTTCCATTTACTGCCAAACTTTAGAACTCTCTTCCTGCTTCCATACTCTCTACTCATATAGCTTTCCATCCTATGAGGGGGCATCTGTAGTCTCCTTTGAACTTAACTCCTAATCTTTCATTCTTTATCCTCATTTTGTTTGTTGCTCCTTCTTGAACCTGACAAAATTCAGTATTTGATGTACTATAATATAATAATAATATATCATAAGTAGAAGTTCTGTGACTGAGGCCTTAAATTTATTATGGCGTCAGCTGACAAATCTTGATTACAATATTAGGGAAGTTGTAGAGATGGTTTGGGAATATACTATATATTGCTATTTCATTTTTAAAAAACAACTGCCATTACAGGGCTTTTCATTTTAATATTTATACTTAAGCATATGCTCACATATGTATATGTGCTTATAGAAACTGCACATACGATTAAACGGCTATGTAAATGTAGATTTTACATAGTTTAAAGTAAGTGTACTACAGTTCGTGCGTGCACACACACACAGGTATATATATGTGTGTGTGTGTCTCTGTGTGTGTGCGCGCGCACACATATTCGAACTAAACTGTAGGCTTTACATTTAACACATTACTCTTTTTACTGAACTTCACTCATCGCCTTCCTCAGACCCACATATACATTTTCTCAGCTGGTGCCGTTCAATGTGGATAGGTTCCCTTTCCTCTTTACGTAACACATTTTTTTTCTCTGCAGAGAAACTTCACACTTCCTTCTGGATAGCATTTTCCATCATTAGCCTCCTTCCCTGCCGCCATTTGCCCTTCTGAACGTGCGATTAGCAACGATGGCACAGGGAAAATGGATCGATGCATTAGTCAGACAAAACGCAACCATACCGTCGTCCCTTTGGCAGAGAATGCCACCTTATTAGGTGCCGGGGGTAGTGTCGCCGAGGGACAGAAAAGAAGCCAGACCCCCGAAAGCTTAGGAGTGTTTAGTGAATGTGTGTGTGCGTGTGTGCGTGCGTGTGTGTGTGGGCGTAAGATCGAAGTCGAATACCCAGGTGTGCTATTGATGGTATTGGGTATATTATGATGATAGTGGCGTTCATGAATGTAAACGTATGACACAGAGGGAAGAGAGAAGCAGAGAAAGTCTGAAAAGCACGAAAGGCTGTGCCATTTTAGGAATCAAAAGAAAAAAAATTAAAATATAACAGATCTTGTCGGAAAAGCCGGATGAATGTTTTTCAGTCACGGACCCATGAATTTTGATGGATTGGAATGACTGAGATCAAATGAAGTTGAGGAAATCTCAAGGCCTTCTATTCCTGGCACACGTTAATCAGCATGGGAGAAAAGGGGAGAGAGAGAAGAGGAGAGAGAGAGAGAGAGAGAGAGAGAGAGAGAACAGCGGAGGTTGAATGAGGATCATTACCACACAATCACTCGTCACGTAGAAGCAGTAGAAACCTTTACATTTGTAAATGATTTTATATCAATACATCCTTCTGAAACATTTCTCGCCAATTCTGCGAAGGTCACATAACTGTACATATACACTGTCGTCGCTCTGAATCTTCTCTCACTGCAAGGAGACACTTTATCAGGGGGGGGGGGGGGGGGGGGGGGGGGGGGTGGAAGAGATCTGTACTCAATGTACACGGGACTTGAGAGAGGTTATTATGGTGGGATTAAGGGCAAGGCGTGGCGGTTTGTTTTTTGACGTACCTGCATGTAGCCGCCCATGGGTGGGCGTCCGTAGGAGCCGACACCTCCGGGAGGTGCGAAAGTAGGGCCGTGCAAGGAAGACATCTTCCTTGTTATGTAGCCGTCGTCGTAAGTAGGTCCTCTCATCATGCTGCTCGCGACCCTGTGGAGTGACAACACACCTCGCGGCCCCGCTCCTAGCGCCCACTGCCCGGCCCTACGCCCAGGGCCCACAACACCAGAAACAACCTATTTTAAGAGACGATGCCCGGGGCACGTCACTTCCTCCCCTACCTGAAATAGCCTCCTGCCGCCGTCCAAACGCCCCAACGCTGCTGACATTCATCCGAAGGGGCCAATCGGAACGGAGGAAATTTGGGCGAGTCCTCAGGCATTGGCCCCGCCGCCCATTAAGGCCTTTCGATTCGACTTTCCTTGCGAGATCTTTCTGCTGTACGACATCGGCAGCCATTGCAGGCGTACGATCAGCAAGGTTTTTAGAATTCTGTGGTGTGCAAACTTATGAATATGTAACTCCCTCAAATGAGTGATTTCTCTGACTGCGAAAACGGACAAGCAGGCCTTGCGCTGGGTTTAAATGGACCATTGACCGCCTCTTTCTATGGTTTATTTCTACAAAACCAACTTCCATATGACAACTTTCTTCTTATCAACAAGAGCAAAAGAAAATACGATATATCTAATACTGTATTTCAATACTGTAAACATCTACTTCATTTGAAAAAACAAAACAAAATTCCATCAACATCATAAAAATAAAAAATAAATAAAAATGAGAACAAAATCTCTTTTCCTCATTTACAGCGAGGAAAATAAAAACAGTACATTTGTAATTGTCTACAAAGCAAATGTAATGATAATCTCCGCTAATCGGGAGATTTGTGTTTATTAGTGTTCTCAAACATCGCAGACAAGCAAACCGAGTAACAGGACCCATACCGGAAGTGGGATCCAATTGCAATAAGAGGCACACAACCTATTTTTACATATTTACAGGAACCAAAATGTCGGCATCATTTCCATGATGTTTCGCGCACTTTCTGAATTATTATTATTTAAAAATACTTATAGCAGCATGAGTCTTGAAACGGAGAAATAAATCCACAGATATTATATGGGTACATGTATTATTATTATTATTATTATTATTATTATTATTATTATTATTATTATTATTATTATTATTATTATTCAGTAGATGAACCCCATTCATATGGAGCAAATCCACAGGGGCCAATGGCTTGAAATTCAAGCTAATAATAATAATAAAGAAAGAGTCAATGAAGTTCAATGTTGCAGTAAATTGAATTCTGAATGACCGTCTCATGACAACAGTCAGAACACCAAACGAAATGGAATACAGTCGGCATGTGGCTGGTTTCCACAGTAGATGGGAACTGTTATTTGCTAGTTTAATTGCTTCCTATTTCAAAAGCTATCGGAAAGTTGAATGTCAAACCCTCCTACGCAGATACATGAGGCTGAATTTAGAAAAGCCTCAGTGAATCTTTCCTTCTTCCTCTGTGATGTCCATAACGAAAACAAACGCGGAAGCTTATCATAGTCAACCTTTTGCTTTTCCCTTTCTTAGTCTCAATGTTTCATAACAACTTGAACCATATTAGCCACACGGAGCATTATTATTATTATTATTATTATCAACGACCGTGCATTCTTCTCAAACGAACCGAGGGGCCAGGTACTAGAGCAACAAGCCTAACCACAACAGATTGTTCATGCGTGCAAGAGTAAAAATAAAAGAAAGTTCAAATAAATAATGTAAATCGAAGAGCAACACACACACATACACACACACACACACACACACACATACACACACACACACACACACACACATATATATATATATATATATATATATATATACATATATATATATATATATATATATATATATATATATATAATTAACTACATACACTTTTCTCTTACACACTTGTACGCCAAACCAATCACTCTCCAGTTGCATATTTAAATACAATAAGCTTTTGTCTTAGAAACTTTTAATTGTTCTTAGGAGCTTATACTCAACACGCTCAGCACTGACTCAATCATTTCTATAACAGGCTTTTTCCAAGTCCATGCATAGCACTAAACACACGCGTTTTTCCCATTACTTGCAAACTTCTCACATAACTATTTCATAAAACATTTGATCCACACACCATCTTTCGTGTATAAACCCACACCGTTCTTCTAGCATTTTATCAATCAAAATATTACTATACATTTTCCTGGTAAACTAAATAACAGTCTCACAGCTCTACCTCCGCCACGGTTCTCTCTTCAAATCAGATCTATTCCTTTTCAAAACATAATACGCTTCCTGATTCACCAATTAAGCATGCCAAAAATTTCCACGGACCATGATTTGTTTTTTGATGTGATAAGTCAACAACTGAGAAGAAATTCCTTATGAATCATACGCACAAGAATTTCGTTTTAAAAACTCACACTCAAGTTCCTCATAAAACTATGCCTAACTTTAGTGTAACAGATCACTCAAAATGCCATTCCAGTCTGCGTGAGAGTTTTAATTAGCTTAAATTATTATAAAAAGCTTAGCATCGTCAAAAATCCCAATTGGTGGACAACCAAACCTGATTATAACACCAGAGGAACTGGGGAATACCAGGTCTACGCTATCGCTAAACTTGCGCATGGTCCCGTTGCTAATTTGTTCAGAGCCTGACTCAGAAGTGAGTCAAAAGCTTACTAAAGTCATGGCAATCAGTACCAGAAACTGAATTCAACCACTCATCAACTTAAGCCCCTGAAATCACTAACAAACTAAACAGGCCATTCTATTATTAGCCTGTATCTAATCACGATGACCACGAGACCGCCAAAAATAATATAATCTAATTTTAATCTGCGATAGATAGACGCAAAAAAAAAGTTGTTATGCCGACACATACTTTTTAACTCGAATCTCGTGGCATCCTCTTGTGAAACGGGTCTTTTGGGAAGAAGGGCAATCACTGCTATCTCTCTTGCCTTTGAAATATTCATGTCTTGAAGTCTGGAATGAGGAGCTCAGATGAGTATCAGTTGAGAAACCAAGGTTTCTGTATTCAATAAAATATACTGTCTCGAGATACTTGCTAAACTAGTACAAAACATTTGAAAGTGTTTGCAAGCTGAGGAAACTAAGAGTAAATGTGAGCAAGAGTAAAGTTGAGTTGAATGGAAACGGGAAGGTTAAGCAATGAATGTTCGTATGGAAGGTAGACGAATGAAAGCAGTTGATTTATAATAAAAATATTTGTGAGTGATGTTTTCAAAAGAGGCGAGCTACAGAACAGGTAAGTATGAAAAGTAACGGGGTGTGAAGACACTCGATTCTTCTACGTATACCAAGGTGGGAATGTATAAAAGGACTGTTGAGCCAATTCTCCTTCAAGGAAGTGAAGTGCGGGTGTTGAATGCAAAAAAAAAAAAAATAATAATAATAATAATAATAATAATAAAATGAAAAAAATTAAAAGTTTGTGTGAAGTACATAAGGAAAAAAAGAAATGAATGGGGAAAAATTGTGGCGATACCTGGAAATATCACAACGTTTGTTTGGGTGTAAGAATGAATGAGAATCTCTAGAGATGGTTTAATCATAAGGGTAGAATGGAAGATGATATGCTGATGAAAAAAATAGACAAATTTTTAACCAATTTGTATTTTTCATAACTAACAAACCTGGTGTCTTAACATTAGGATAATACTAGCGCCAAGCTGGAAACCGGTAGAATTAAAATTAAACCTGTGAGATCCAGGGACTATTGGCATCTATACCAGGTCACGGGGCATGCATTACCCCGAATGCCCTCCGCATCCCGTGACCCGCCAATTACCTTTCCAACCCAGTTTAGACTGCTAGGGGGATGGTTAGAGGTGGGACCTTACCTGTTAAGAACTAAGGTTTGTTAGTTATGAAAAATACAAATTGGTTACAAATTTGTCATTTGTTCATATACGGAACAAACCTTCGGTCTTAACATTAGGATAGACTTGCTTATTGGTGGGAGGTAAGTCTTTATAACTGACTGGGAGTTTGCCACCTTTATCCATTTCCGAATAGTATGTGTATTCTAAGACAATGGACCATAACCCTTGAACCAAAGATATATGAGAATCTATTGGTTTCCCCCACTGGGCGTTCATATGATGCCATAGTTTATTATACTACGGAAGATGGAGAACTCTCCATACTCCTAAACCATTCCTGTCCCTTGCATCTGGATCTATTATCACCCCTCTTTTTCCCTACTACAGAGAGGAGTGTGTTGCTACTGAAAAGTATACTATACTCTAGATTATCTTTACAGCATGGCTGACCACCTCACCTGGATCTAGTCCGTTCCAGCTTATGATGGTACTCTCCTTCATACTGCCCGTAGGTAAAGGAGTAGAAAGAAAGTAGTAAAGAAGAAAGACCAGTTATCTCATTCATTCTACTTCCATACCTTCATCTTAGACTAGACTCAAACTGACCCGCCAGGGGTACCGGATGAGCTATACTACTTGTTGGGCCACCACCACTGGACCCAAGGAAAAAGTGTCCAAGGATCTATGGGCAACATCGTTTAAATAAAAAGAAGTGAAAGTTGTTTGGCGTTGCCAAATACCAGCTTTCAGAATTCTCTCTACAGACATATTTTTCTTGAATGCCAAAGAAGCGCTCAAGCCCCTGATGTCATGAGCTCTAGCCCTCTCCTGGCTATTTGACCCCTCTGTCTTCTGTCATGTATGCATTCCTGATCGTTTCTCTTAGCCAAAACGATATTGTATTCCTGGACACTTCCATTTTGATCCGTCCTGTACTCATGAACAGTCTCCGGCACCCAGGCCTAAGATGCCTTGTCCTTCTTAAGTACTCTCTTAGTACCCTGATGGGACACAGAAGCATCTCTTCTCTGTCATTGTCTACGAATTCCGCTAGAGAAGGAATGGAAAAGAAGTCGAATCTGCCGTCCACTACTGATGGGTTTTGAGTTTTGGCCACAAATTCTGGAACAAACTCGAATACCATTGACTTCCAACCTCTCAAATGCTTTACCACATATGACAGACCATGCAGTTCCCCCACCCTTTTGGTTGAGGCTAGGGCCAATAAGAAGACTGTCTTCAGGGTCAGGCTCCTATCTGTGGACTGCTTTAATGGTTCATAGGGGGGTTTTGTAAGACTACTCAGTACCATGGTCAAATCCCAATCTGGGGCTTTTAGTTCTTTTGGCGAACAGGACTGCTCAAAACTCTTCATCAACATAGCCAGCTCCCATGAAGACGAAATGTCCACACCTTCCATGCGTAAGATAGAGGCTAGAGCAGCCCTGTACCCCTTTACAGCAGATACAGACATATGCCTTTCTGTCCTGAGATATATCAGAAAGTCTGCTAATTACTGAATAGTGGTTCCGAGTGGAGACAAGTTCCCTCTACGACACCAATCACAGCATGCTGACCATTTTCCTTGGTATACCGCTGCTGATGACTTTCTGATATTTCCTGCCATCTGTCTTGCTGCTTTCTGAGAAAAACCTCTCGCTCGCAGGAGATACTTGACAGTCTCCGTCCGTGAAGTGATAAGGACTTCAGCGACTGGTGGTACCTCTCCACGTGCAGCTGACATAGTAGGTTGCTCCATGGAGGTAATTCTCTCGGCATGTCTATTAGGAGTTCCAACAGGTCCGGAAACCATTCTGCCTTCGGCCATAAAGGTGCTATCAGAGTCATTTTGGGGTTCTGAAACTGCGTTACCTTGTTCAGAACCTGACAGATTAGACAAAACGGAGGAAATGCGTAAACGTCCAGATTGTCCCATGGGTGTTGTAACGCATCTTCTGCGACTGCCTCTACGTCTGGGACTACTGAACAATACACTTCCAACTTTTTGTTGTACCTGGTTGCGAATAGGTCTATGATCGGCCTCTCCCACAACATGAGCATTCTGTCCACCACCTGTTGATGCAGGGACCACTCTGTTCTCAGGATCTGATCCCTCCGGCTCAACTTGTCGGCCACTATGTTTCTTTTTCCTGGAATATATCTGGCCCTGATATCTACTGAGTTCTCTACAGACCACTGATGAAGTTGAACTGTCATCACGTGTAACTGATGAGATACGAGGCCTCCTTGCTTGTTTACGTAAGCTACTACTGTGGTGTTGTCTGACATCAATACCACTGATTGCCCCTTCACCCTCTCCCAGAATTCCTGAAGTGCTAGGCATGCTGCTTTTAACTCCAGCACGTTTATATGGAGTTCTCTGTCCTCACCACTCCATTTTGCTGTGATCATCAGGTCCTCCATATGGGCTCCCCAACCTTCGAGTGACGTGTCTGAGAACAGCAAGAGATCCTGCACCCACCACAGTAAGTCTTTCCTCACTTCTGTCCACAAGGAAATTTGCTCGTACGGTGATCTACCATTGGTGACCAAAACTCCTTCTTCCTCCATTGTAGAGATCAAAGGTGTAACCTCCCTTGTGGTACCAGCTTCTCCAAGGAGGTTAAAATTCCCAGTACTACCTGCCACTGTCTTGTTGGCTGTGTTTGTTTCTCCAGAAAGGCATTCACCACTTGTTTACATTTTTCTACCCTCTGGTCTGCCGGGAATACTTTGGTTTTTACCATGTCTATAATCATACCCAGATACACCAGCCGTTGACTTGGATCCAACTTCGATTTTTCCTGATTTATCACAATGCCTAAGCTGTGACAAAATTGCTGGAGGGTCACCCTGTCCCGAAGTAATTTTTCTCTGGACTTCGCTATCACCAGCATATCGTCTAGGTATCTTATCAGCCTGATCCCCTGAGCATGAGCCCATGTCGACACGAGAGTGAACACTTGTAAAAACTTGAGGAGATGTTGTCAGTCCGAAGCACAGGACCTTGAACTGGAAAACTTTCTCTGCAAGACTGAAGCGGAGAATTTCCTGGAAGACTGATGGACTGGGATCTAAAACTATGCGTCCTTCAAGTCGATTGTCAGCATAAAGTCCTTGACTCTGACTGCTTGTAGAACCGTCTTTGGAGTTTCCATCCTGAATCTGGTTTTTCTTATAAACAGATTCAATGTTGATAGATCTATTACTGTCCTTCCATCCCCGTTGGCTTTGGGGACAAGGAAAATTATGCTGTAAAACCCCTTTGACGGAATGGATACTTGTTCCACCGCCCCTTTTTCCATCATCTTCTTTACTTCATCTTGCAGAATAAAAGCCTTCTGAGGTTCCTGAGCATAAGCAAGATGAGGTAATGGTTGTTCTGTCAGAGGTGGGGTTACTTCGAACGGAATCAAATAACCGACCCTGAGAACCTCCACCACCCACTGCTCTGCTCCAAATTCCTGCCACATCTTCCAGTGATTTGCCAGGCAACCACCCCCACTGGTGTGGCTGAGTGATGAGAGGTGCCCATCCTATCTTCTTGAACCTCTCCCTCTTCCCCTAATCCCTCTTCCTCTGTTATTTCTATTGTGAAAGGGCCGATGAGCTAACTTCTTTGGGGAAGAGGGTCTTGCTGCGCTATTTGGGATGTTATGTCTCACTGGCTTCTTACGAGGTATTTGCTGCTGCCTTACCTCGATAGGATTCGATTGACTTCTAGATGTTTTTCTCACTGCCTGCTGTACTAACCTGTCGTTAGTGTCCATCCTTCTTCTATCTATAGCCTCTTCTAGTATGCCCTCTGGCAACAGCAATTGCGACTCTAGGATATCCCCATTCCGCATTGCAAGCAGGGAATCCAAATCAACAGTGCGGTTTAATCTAGCCAAAGCTGCATCTCTCCTCATTAATAGGATGTTTCCCCAAACATTGGCACTTAAATTTGTTAAGTACGCAATTCCTTTGGTACCTGATTGTAGCAATCTGATAAACTCATCCACTACTTTTCTTGTTACTTCTGAGGATGCAATTTTCGCCACTGCTGTTGACCAAAAATCTAAGCAAGAAGCAGTCTGAAAGACAGAAGAAGCCGTTGCTTCCAAAGTAGCAGCCTCCTGGGAAGTCATCGAAGGGCATTCCATCTTAACTTGGTCCATGGATAATCCAGGCCTTAACCTCACCACATTTGGGTTTTGTCTAGATAGCAAAGGAACCATTGGTGTCGTATAATAGTTCCTAGGTTTCATCATTGGAGGGGGAATAAACTTAAACGATCTATTTGATCTTAAGGAATTATCCCTTCCAGCAATCTGCGCATTTAGGTGTTGTAAAACGGACTCCGCATGACTTGAACATGGTAACTCATACGACACCTTTGTATCCTTTTTCAATCCAAACATCATGTCAATCCCCAGAGGAAGCATACTGGCAGGTCTCTCCGTGCTCCCTGAAAGGTTATTGAATTGACGAATCAAATCAATCACTTCCGCATACGAAGACAGAAACTCTTGGTTTTCTCCTTCCTCTGGTTCTAGAGGGCTGTGTTCCGCCACAGGAGATGCTAGCTCACTCCTATCCCCTGACAAACGTCCAGGTGCTTCATAGTCGTCTGACCTTACGGCTGCGGCCTCTTTGATCTCAGAAGACCGCCGATGGCTCGATCCCAAATGGTCAGTAGGAGAACGAGACCACCTAACTCCTTCTCTGCTCGCAGATCTAGAGCGAGAATTCTGCCTTTATCTCCAAGATGAAGGCTCTCTGGAATCCGAGATAATTTCCTCTATCTCTATTAATATCAGCTCCAACGACCGTCGGGGAATTCGGCCTTGATGTCTCATCGAACCGAACAATGCCTGCTTTTAATGGGAGCTCTCTCATCCTTTCTCCGTATCTTAAAAGGTCTTACAGGCGAAGCTGGTATCTGATCATTATTCTTCATCGAACTTTTCTCACTTACCGTTGATTTTACGAACGGCAGTGTAGTCTCTCTTAGACTCTTTGTAGTCTCTGCTGGCATCTCCGCGTCGGCCGCCAGCCCGGCGACCATCAACGCTTTTGCTCGTTCAGACGTTTGTAAATGGCTTTGTCCGTTAGCTTTAAGCTTACCAGCCACTGACTTCTTTACTTTGTTGCTGACCGGGATGTGACAGTCCTGGCTCGAAGATGAAGAAGAATTCACTCTTCTCCTCTTGGCCCGAGGATAAGTCACGAAGTCCCGTATCCTCCAACGCTTGACTGGTACATGCAGTGCTGATGACGCTGAGCTAGAGGAAGAAGACGAAGAAGAAAACGAATCACGCCTTTTCTTTTTGTCTTTCTTAGCGATCTTCTCCTCTAGATCTTGTAATTTCTTCATCACTGTGTGTACCAACGAGTCAGAAAGCGTACTTGGCTCAGGAGGCAACGAAGTAGATAGAGAAGCAGAAGGCTGTGACATCATAGTGTCTGCCATGTCGGTGTGTGACGCTGGTTGTGACGTCTCAATCTTGTAGGGAGAGACTGGGCAGCTGCTGCTGGCAGCCCTGCGTCCGCAGCAAAACTACCTCCAACGTTCTGCATCGCTGGAAACATTGAAGCTGTTGACGTTGCCATGGCATTAGCTCCCATAAGGTGCAGGCCAGGGGGATGAGGAACATTCAGCGCTGTCGGGCCCTGCTGGAATCACGACGCCATATAATGAGACAGCAACCTCTCCAAGGTTGGTATGCCTGGTAGGCCTAACACTGTCCGCGTACCCTCCATTCTCTGTGCATCGGAAGCCGGCACCTGGAACAAAGATGGCAATGCTCCCCACCTCCCTGCCGGGAATAACGGAGCGTAATTATTCATAAAATTACCCAAAACCCCTCCTGGAGTTTCCGATAACGAATCGCTAAGAAGAAACTGAAGGAATATGGGAAAAATCAAAGGCAGGCAACGAAACATATGCTCCAGCCTGGTGTATCGCCGATACAAAAGAAGCCGACGACGCTTGGTCATCCAAAGATGTTGTCGTCTCCTTTCTCTTGTACTGGCCTTTCTCATAAAACTTTCTCCACAGTTCCACTGACCAACCACGACAAACTGAACAAGGATTAGTAATAGTACATACGTTTCCTCTGCACCTACTACACGTTGGATGAGGATCTGTAGCCACCAAAGTTAAGAATCTTGAACGAAGAAGCTCCCGTTGGTGTAGTAAAAATCTCCATCTCACAACTTACACACACCTTACAGATCACACCCACACTGAGAACACACAGCAAAAGAAATTTAAAAAGTGAAAATGAATAAAATCGGGCAAACTAAAAAACCGGCTTTAAAACAGATAGAAAGTAATCACGTCCTATCTTAAAGGCGGTAGGAAAGTAACTGGCGGGTCACGGGACACGGAGGGCATTCGGAGTAATGCATGCCCTGTGACCTGGTATAGATGCCAATAGTCCCTGGATCTCACATGTTTAATTTTAATTCTACCGGTTTCCAGCTTGGCGCTAGTATTATCTTAATGTTAAGACCTCAGGTTTGTTCCGTATATGAACAAATAAAATTCCAAAGCGTCAGGTGCGAAGGAGGAAAGGCAGCCCTACAAAAAGTTGGGTAGATGGGGTAAAATCTGCCTTGGAAATGTGGGCCCTCAATATCCAAGAGATGTGCGAATAAGTGCAACGTAGAGTGAATGGCATAACATTCGTAAGAGTGTTCGACATGCCCTTAATGAACCCTCTGTAAAGGTGTAAGAAAACAGCTAATCTAGTGGATAACTCATGGATAACTCGATCAACAGTTAAAAGTATGAAAGTGGCAGGAGTTAACTTTGTTGTATTTTCTCAAAAGACATTTCCTGCTAGGACATACGAGCTTAATAAATTATATATAGTATCACTTGCACAGTTTCCTGTGCCTTTTCTTTTCAACAGGGCTAAAATTTCGAAGGAAAACACCAAAGCTTATTGCTATAGTGCTCTATTTATTGATCTTACCGCGACAGCTGAACATTATCAAATACTTTACAAATAAACTTAAATGCGTTTAAAATGACAGTGCAGTTGTACATGTACAAAAATTAAAAACAAGAATACGTGCGGAAATTAACAGATAAATATGACTGGAAACCGGTCTAGGTATGTATTCTCTCATGGAGTTTTGCTTCAGCATTCATCTACCTCCCACAGTTATCCACTCGGTAAACAACCTCAGATCTCCGATAAGGTCATCTAGAGGAGGCCCTTCGTCGCGAAAGTCTACAAAACGATGGTGCATTGCACATCCTGTGAAACTTCCACGCAGATTTCAAGCATTGGAACTTGAAAAACAAGTTGGTCCTGGAATCCTTCGAGTTCTTGGAATGATGCTGTTCTTCATCAGAAGACAGGCTGCTTAGCTGGGCCAACTGAAGACTTCCGGCTATACTCTCTTGTAGGGAGGGTGCCTTGGGTGTTGTAATACACACACACACACACACACACAACACACACACACACACACACACACACACACACATATATATATATATATATATATATATATATATATATATATATATATATAATTACTAACAGGACCTTATTACTAGATGGTATCTAGCAGCGATATTTATTCAGGAGAAGTTACAAGCTTTCTAGGACTAACTTGACAATGAGGGCTGTTAGCCCTAGAAAGCTTGTAACTTTTCTTGAATAAAAATATCTCCACTAGACACCATCCAGTTTTAATGAGGTCCTGTTAGGAATTGTATTAATGTACAGAACAATGGTGTAAGTGATAAAGTAAATATACATATAATATATATATATATATAATATATATATGTATATATATATATATATATGATATATCGATATATATATATATAATATTATATATATATATATATATATTATGATTGATATATATATATATAAATAAATATATATATATATATATTGCTACTTTATGGATCTCCTCGTCTACCCAGCATTTAGTTAATTATTTTGATTTGTAAAACGGCAGCCATATTCCTCCAAATATCAGCTGATTTAGGCGGGAAACCAAAGCTAGCCAGCCAGAGATAGGAATTTCCTGCCTAGAAGGGGGAAAATAGACTTGTCAGCTTTAGGGACGTATCCCAAAGGGAAGGATGTAGGCAGACTGGTACTTATTAGGCCTATATCTTAAGCTCTTTTTCCTGTGAACCCTCTGCTGGCTGTATGTTTGTTTCCAGGATTTGCTTTGCTCGTGGGGGTTAAGCTGACTTCCAACACCCAAGCACCTGGGTTCTTCCCCAGTCGGCTGCAAGACGTGACCTCGGACGGATGTCCCCAACCAGCCTTCACACTTAGGCCTAATGGCGTTACTGGCACGCCCAGATCTGAGACAAAGCCGGACGCCACATTTCTACAAAGGTCCGCTGATCATGGCATCCAGGTACGTCTTGTGAAACAGCATATTGCCAGTTCCTTACCTCCTAGTTTTCCAAATTCAAACTTCTACTCAATTGAATCTCCCTTTGTTCCTCACTGCATCATGGCCGCATGCTCCTGTGGGGGTGGATCGTCCCAGACAAATGAAGTCATTGCATCCCTCAGTGAAACATTAAAAGTTCCTTCTCCCCAGTGTTAGAGAATTAATTAATCAAAACAAGAAGTCATTTTTTTCCTTTTATCTCGTCTAATCTGGGATTCTTTTCCAGATTCCATGAGCCACGTGTCATGCTCTCTGCCCGCAAGTGTTGCATTACCCAAGTTTATGAGACCAGCTTTCATCCAATTACATTTTAGCCAGCTATCCATTTGTGAGAGATTAATAGTCCCACGGGTGGACCAGTTGCATTTACTTTCCCAGGCTGTCAGCAGCCTCTTGTAAATAAATAGATGTAAAGTAATTAGCTGAGTTTCTGGCGACCTTTTCCTCTAGAGTAAATATTCACTTTAAATCCTTTTTACGGTAAATTCAAGTAATTTACTCTGTTTTTCCCTCAACTACTCCTGTTTACGTATTGGAGCCAATTCAAGGCCAGGCTTCATACGTAACAATATATATATATATATATATATATATATATATATATATATATATATATATATATATATATATATGTGTGTGTGTGTGTGTGTGTGTATTAGCATAATCACGCCGTTTCCCCAAACAAGGGTGATGTTAGGGAAGAAACAATAAAACAGTCACTTCTACATTCATACTGTAAATGATGAATCATTGATGAACTACCTTTGAAGATTCACACACATACCTAAAAGCTTCATTAGCAACGAGCCAAACAGCCAGCACATACGATGCACCATCCAATGATATCTTTCCTGTATACTCTCACTTCCTGGACATCAAGGTCCTTCCTTTCTAAGAACTCTTTTACGTCACGTATTAAAATCCTTTCTAGGTCTCTCTCTTCTCCTTCCCTCGACGTTTCTGAATTATACACTTTTGACAACTTATTAACAAATATTTTTTTCTACGCGAATGAACCGTTTCAAGACACTTTGATACACCTACTTCACCTAGCTAACATTTCTTCTACCAGTTCTATATATCTTTTTTACATTACTTCTAATTTTGGTGGGCCACACTTTGCTACCTTACTTGCTTCATTCAGTTCTCTCGGTCTACTATCACACATTGCATTTACACCAAAATATCTATACGAATCAACCGTTTTCATACTCCTACCATCCTTACTAATATTTATTGCTCCATCTTCTTTTCTTGGTTCCACCATCACATTTCCACTCTTGCTTTTTCCCCTTTGCTGCTTCTATTTACTATCACCAGTTAGTATTGTAATACCTGCAAACATCGCTGCACACTCTTTTTATGACTTATTTTCTTTTATCTCATAACTGTGAATCTACATCTGTCTTTCTCTGACCTCTCGCATCACTTCATCAAAGAAGATATTGAAAGCCACACTTCAAATTAATCATTCACCTTTCTACATTTCCGACCACACTTCTTGTCTTCATGAATACTTAATTGCTCTCGAAACCTATTTTCTACAACACATTTCCTCTATATCATCTATTTTGCTTCTTTACGATACTATCATTAGCTTTTTTTCAAGTTTAGGTATATCACATACAGCTTATTCCCTCGACTTTCAAACTTATCACATAACTTTCATAACATACAAGTGATTCCCACACACTCTTCCTTATCTACAACCACACAATTCTTCCCTTATTAAAATTCCTGTCGCTTGTCTAAGTTTCTGTCAAATACCTTCTGTGATATACTAAATATTGTAATATCCATAGAGTTCTCAAAGTCACGTCGACCTTTATACAGTGAAACAGTAACTCCTCTAAATGAGTCTTTCAGAATATGCTCAGCCAGTCCATCACAACACCGCCATACCCCTGCTTCTTACTTGTATTCTCATCAACGCCTCACGTTTTTCCATTCTGGAATCTCTTCATTGCTCTCCTTATGTCCTCAGAATTTAATTTCAAAAGAATTCTCAACCTTACACTAACCTACACTCTTGTGTCATTCAGCTCTGTCTCTCCCTCCTATCCTCCACATTCAACTATTCTTCAAACACTCCATCGACCCAAGACTCCACTCATTCAGCATCCGTTATTCTCAAATCTACTTGTTCGTTATCCTTTCTCTCCAAAATTACTACCTTGAAGAACAATTTTTCACACTCCCGTCAGTTATTGTTCACCTTTCGCCTGTCTTTTTATTATTTGCCTTCGTCTTTTCTTTTTTCACTACCTTATCCATTCTCCTGTACACCTGTATCTGGTCTCTGTTGCCACTCAATTGCAATTTTAATTATCATCTATACTTCACTACACCTGTCGCTTCCTCCTCCAGCCATTTACAGTTATTAATCCTTCTTTCTACCTCTTATACCCACAATCCCTCGCTTCTGCGCCTATGACACCATCATAGAGCTGTACGAATTCCTCACCATCTCCATTCACCCCCGTACCTTTAATCATCCATTATCTTCCTATATATTCTTCTCACTTCTTATCAATTACATTTACATCAACATTTCATCCCTGCCTCTCCTACTTGCATGCATCTTAACTTCTGCTTCAACCAAGTAATGATCAGATATATATATATATATATATATATATATATATATATATATATCTATATATATATATATATATATATATATATATATATATATATATATCTATATATATATATATACATATATATATATTATATATATATAATAAAATATATATATATATATATATATATATATATATATATATATATATATATATTCATTTATTACATGATATGGCATAAGAAAGTGGTTATAAGCCTTGGTCACGAAAGGAAAGGCAAATGATGGATAATTAACGATGATTTGATCTCAATCCCCTTTACAGATGTATGACGTTCAAGCTATTATGGAACTATTAATTATTACTTTCCCCATTCATAATCTATACTTTACTTCACTGCTGAATTATCTCTTAAGCTAGCTTTCCTTCTTCCTCTTCTAATATCAATATTATAATTATTAATAACTGATTAATAATGATGAGACATGATAGGTGAGAACTGGAACAAGGATTATTAACTTTGGGAAATGACCAAATGTTATAAAAAAAATTGATGTCCATGCAAACACCAATGAAAGTCAGGAAAATAAAAAATTAACGGCGCATAGTTCTCTAAATTGATACTAGTCTTAATGGTATCAGCATCTATATATCAGTACCAGGAAGTATCACTAACTAATCCACGCAATGCAGGAAAGAAGGATGATGATATCCCCGAGTCCTTGATAATGAGTGTGAGGCAAAGATACATAGTACATGCCAGTTAATTGCTGTGGTCTGTGGGAATGTTTTCAATGAAAATTAACATTTGAATACATCAAATAATAATGTGTAATTTTTTAATACAGATAACTCCAAGTTGTATCATAGGCTTTTTGTATGTAAATGTAAATAGCTATTTTTATTTGCTTGCATTCAAATCCTCTTTGGATGTGATCTTCCAGATGGAATAGTATGTATCTATAAATCTATTATTGTGTAATTCAAACTGGTTAGGCTTAAATATCTTTATTTTTACATATGTTTCATATGAGTTGTGTATTCGCCAATTTCTCTTACATAAGCAACTTGTTACGGGAATTCGTCTGTAGTTGTTTACATTATTATGGTCTTTCCCTGGTTTGGGTATGAGAATCATGGGATTAGGCCATTCTTCAAGAAACAAATGTCTGAGCCACATGTGATTATAAAATCTTGGTAAGTAAGATGAAGCTCATGAAGTGGAAAATAATATTTAGGGCAAAGTCTCAGTGCTGGGATCTATGAGGTCATTCAACACTGAAAGGGAAACCGAGCGAAAAATGGCCTACAAGCTGTAACAGGAGGGAAACCTCGCAGTTGCACTGTGAAGTAGGAAGGAAGAGTAATATAAATGGAGGTAAAGTAAAATTAACGAAAAGAGTTGTAGCTATGGGACGAAGGGACTTTGCAGACATTAGGTAATGCCTACAATGCACCATGCATAATAATGACTGAGAGGTCTGGAAAAACTAACCCCTATTAATAATAATAAAATTGCCAACTATTAAAAAAGACCTTGGAGATTACTTGCTTATACTTGTCAATTGTTGAGATTATAATTTTTGTTTGGTAATACAAGCTGCAGGTGGTGTAAGTATTGCGTGTACCTTGATTGCTAAAAACATGTAAACTTGCATATTAACCAAAATTATTTTTTCATAAATGATTTTATTGTACATACAGTTGCCTTCTCTTTATTGTAATTTTGTTGGTGGTAATATATGCCTATTAATGGTACTTAGTCTGTTTAGATTGTAAACATAATGCTAAGGATTCAGCGACTTCAAGGATATGCTGTACTCCAACAAGGTGTAATGTGGTAGTTTTGATAGTGAAGTCACTGTCTCGTCCTCAAGTATTACCCTTTCCATGGTCTATCCAGAGCTCCTTGGTGATCAGACTAATGTCAAAGAATTCTCTTTTAACTGGTCTTGTTGCCGGGTATTGTCGTAATGATAAACACCATAAGTGATAGAGTATAAATGGACTTAGGATAAGAGGGCACTTTCTCTTATCCTCAATAAATGCTAATACCCAGTTTACCTACAACAAAAATCGCAAGAGGTCGTGGTTATGCACATACACACCGTCATATTGTTTATATACAACCAAAATCAGAACAAGCCGCCATGCCTTTTTTGCCCGAAGAGGAATGGTGGTTTGGTCGGCTTTTGGTCATATGTAAACAATATGACAGTGTGAACGAGCATAATCAATTCTTGCAGTTTTTGACACTGGGACAACTGGGTATTAAATTCCTCATTAACAATATACAGAATATGCTTCTCAAATTGGGATCCATCTAAGTCCTGGCACAATGTGGTACTTACTATCTGCCCTTCCTAACATTATTAACTTTGGGAGAAACCTGACAAGAAGATTTTAGCCAAAGGTTAATAATGTGAGGCCAACCAATTAGCATATAAGCAAAATTCCACCCAATTGTGCTCACTTGATCCAATCCAAAGATATTCTGCTAACAAATGTAACCATCAAGCAAGAATTTTATGAAAACAGGCAATATATTTAGGTAACCTTTTCATGATGAAACACAGTTTGAAGAAATTGGTTCAGAGTTGATTTTTCCAAAGATAAATCTTAAATTTGACAAAATTTCAGCAAACAGTATATCTCAAGGTCATCTAACTATATTCCAAGTCTCGACACATTCACTCAAAAATTATGTGAAACTTGGCAGAAATATTCACATGGTGAATTTTGACAAGATTAACTCTGGATCTGGAAGATATCAATTTAGAGTTGGCATAATTTCCAAGGCAACAAATCTCCAACTCAGAACCAATATCTCCACAAAAGTTATATTCTTGTCACCTAATGAATAAACCTGTCATGTTTCATTGCATGATACTATTTTTTTTATATAGCCAGATAACATAGGATATGGAAACAGAATAAAAGTTTGTGCAATGTTTAATCAATTACAGAGCATGAAGCATTAAACAAATTACACCTGGATTTTAAAGTAATAAAACAAATCATAAACTTAAGCAACAATACCATATACCTGTATAGTATAAATAGTAGTTATGACAAATATAAATAGTAATTACTTAGCAACAACATTTAAACGTTTTGACTTGATATGATTACAAAATACAATGTTGACTACAGCACAGCCACAAAGACTGGATCCCTGTGAAGAGAAATTTACTAATATCTTGATGCAGTGGATTCTAAAGGCAGAATTGCATGAAGAATACTTTTAAGGCTTTACTATACTGAAAACCAAGATTCAAGGAAGCTGTTCCTAAAAATTGCTACAAATTGGATTAGTATAGGTTAGAAGGAATTCAAAAACTCGGAACCTTTGAAAGGGAAATTTTTCATGTAAACTGCTACATAATATTACACATTCTAAATGAATGACACGAGAAAACAAAATTACACATATGTGTGAGCTAATAAGTTTATATCCCAAAGGACTAGTACATGAACTAAATAAATTCCTTTTCTCAGGTAGGTTATTGACCTGTCGCATCAAACTTGAATTTCCGTAATCACTGAGCAGAATTAAGGCAAACTTTGCAATAACTCTGTCAAGAAATCATCTGGGTTTTCAATTTCTCCTAGGAGACCTGGAAAAGAATGAAGAAGTATCTTTAAAGGACAAGTAAAATTATTCCTTAAGGGAAAAAAGGCTCGAGGAGAGGAAAACCAATCTTATTTGAAATATAACATTATATACAACCACTACAATCTGAATATTATTACCATCATTGCAATAATGATACTGTTATGTTAAAATACACAAAAACTGGCATTAAGAGATCAAAACCTTATTTTTACTCCTTTGCCTGAGAACTATATAAAGCCTAATGATTTTGGATTATTATTTTATCATTTGCACAAGAGCAAACTGCCAATGCCAGTTTGAATGGACTATTTTTATCATGAAGATTACTTAGTCCACTAAGCTAAATCCCGTTTTCATAGGAAATGACTAAGAAAAATTCTAGAATGTTACTCTAAGAAAAATTCTAGAACGTGGTGCATAAACTGTAACAAAAAAGTTGCAGTTGAATAACAAAGTGGGAAGCAAACATGCAAAATCAATGAAAGTATAGGAAACCACTTAAAGATTGACTGATTTGAAATTATCTGTCATCATACCTTCACAGGTCATTGATACCAATATCAACACTATCAATTAAAAATTTCAATTATGCAAATTAACTATGCAGTCCCCGGTTATCAGCGATCCAGTTAGTTTTATGGCTCTTGTCTAGCGCCATAAAATCGGCGATTTATGGCTGTTTCAGTTATCGGCGCCGTAAGATGCTGATAATAGTTATGGTGCCATAACATACCTAACAGAGGCACCTTAAACCAAATCTCGGTGGCATAAGCCCCATAAATTGCAGTTTCGGTTAATGGCGGTATTCACTTATCAGCACCCTGCCGAGAACAGAACTGCCGCTGATAACTGGGGACTGCCTAAAGAGCGTTATCACCTTTTTGGTCTCAGACTATAAAAGCAGGCATCATGCAGGAATAGCAAAAAATTATTGCAATTAATACACCCTTTTTCTGACATCTGGAATTCCAAGTAGTTTCTCACAAGTGTATAAAGATGTAGGATAGTGAAGGTAAGCTAATCAAAGGAAATTAAGCCACTAAAGGTCATAAGTCCTTGTACATACATTTCCATAGGAGCAATTTTACTTTCTCCTTTCTTGTCTTTCTGTAAACTTTAATATTATTGGGAATAAAACAGTAGTACTATGTTTAAACATGACTTTCAAAGTGTTATAACGGGCAATCTAAATATTTTGTCTTTTTCTGCAAAATGTATTTATGTGACCATGAACTCTAAATTCTATTGCTCTTAGTTGGTGACAGTACCATTATTACACTTCCTTTACCCAACTGGGCTATCTAAAGTTCACCTCAAGATTAAACTAGTAACTTACAGGGTTCAGGAATGTCAGTTTAAATTATCACCATGTCTAGTTAACAATTTGTCCTAAGTTGCATGCTCCCTGATCCCAAACTTGACAGATAAAAAGAGACCACTAGCTGGCAATGAGCCATGTTTTACCTGGAGGTATATTTCCCAAAGTCAGCAACTGTGCCATGGTGATGTCACATTGTCTGGGGGTACTTGGGCCAATTTCTAAATTTTCCATGATTAATATGAGCTGCTTGAAAAACTTTTCAACCACCTCAATTCTCTATCAATGGCCATAGTAAGAAATGTCTTGATGTTCATTGCCTTCCCCATTACAAGAATAGAATTACTACACCCACTAATCATCTTGGAGGCCAAACTAGACAGAATGCCAAGAGTCCTATCATCAGAACCAGAAAACCCATCTAATTTATGAAATAGTCCAGGTCTTGCATACCAATATGAAAGGTACACTTGTGTGACTGACGAAACCACCACAGCTCCCACAGCTGCCTCCATGAATAAACTCAAACTATAGCACTGGTATTGCTTCTAAACAGTCAAAACAGTGAAAAGGAGACAATGAAAAATGAAGTAGGATGCTATAATAAAATTATACTTTGAGGTGGAAGGAAATATACAATAGTATGGGAGAAAGATAGTGGGTTTAAAAGCAATGCAAACAGAAATCAAATAAGCAATGTCAAGAAATTTTAATGTCATCTCTTAAGAGAGCAACATAAGCACTAAGTAGGCAATAGCCACTCACAAGAATGCAGTGTAAAAGACGGTATTTTACTCACCTACAACATCACAGAATTCCATGAAAGATGATATTGGAAGAAGTTCTTCTTGGTAATTTGTTAAAAGTTTTGAAGATGCCTCAACTAACACTTGGTCATTATGTCTGATGAATTCTGCCACAGTTGAACTCCATTCACCTTCTGAACTGGTTTTCTGAAAAATACAATACTACAATGAAATGTACCGCTTTCACATGCCTTATGTAGTTCTATAATAATGAGTAATGCTTCTTTATTCAATCGTTCTCATTTGTGATATGAAAATAATTTTACATCTTCATCAGGATGAACGAGTTTTAAACTTGTAATTTACATAATCCTCATATGGAAAAAACATTAAATTTCTACATGTATTCTATATAAAAAAAAAGCACACAATTTTACATGACTTAATTATTAACTTCAACTTTACATACTTTAAAGAAAGTGTTGTATATTCCATCAACAAGAGCCCAGAATATTGCAGCATGTTTGTACACAGCCCAGTCTTTGGTTGCTTTGTCAGTAATCTTATTTCCAGGAGGAGGATGAGGAGCCACAGTGCGGGCATGAGCAACGACCAAAAGACGCTGAAGATAAGACACTTTCATGGATGTCCATTTTGATGGGGAATATACTGCTAGTGCCAATACACCCATATAGAAGACCCCTTCTGCTTCATATGCTACCTCAACCCATCTTTCTCTACCAGCTTCCAAGAATGTTGTAAGTTTCTTCTCTTCCCTACTTCCAGCACGTGTACTGTGTGGAAAAAATAATTCTTTGTTAGTAATATAATATAATTCTCACTATAAAAATTAACCTTATATAGGAAGAATCACAAGCATATGACAATTTACTAAGTCAAAGTTTACAATCAAATTTTATTGTGTTATAATTACAAATATATGTGAAATATGTTTGTATGATAATTAAATTTACAAATGATACCTACATAACAGTATAAGTATCATTCCACATGTATAAAAATCAGCATCAATTATATTCATAGTAGCAAAAGATTAAAATATTGAAACTGAATTTCAGATGAAAGGAATTATACTGACGTGTTTATCACATAAAGAGCCATGTGCAAGATATAAGGAATCAGATTCATGTTAGACTGCCGTCCACCACCGCCTGTGTCATCGCTGAAGGATTTCTCATTTGCAAACCTCAGAAGTAATAACTTCAAGTCATGTAATGTTGAGGAGTAACTGATATCTCTGAAATTTACAAAAGAAAATGAAAAAGGGTTGTTATAACATTTGCAATGCCAATACTTCCGTACTTAAATATCATTAATAATTAAAATTAAAACAATAAAAAAATGACATGTACTGATCTGCAAAACTGAAGAAAACTTGAAAAATGGGCAAGATCTTTAAATAGAAACATATTTTAAAACCTGACAGTCAATAATAGTGCATTAGTATCTGATATATGTATATATGAAATGCTTGCAAAATGTCAACCAATAGATTATACTGACCACTACAGAATTAGCAGGATAATGATTAATGACATTTAATACAGGAAAGATCTGAGCATAACTTTTTCAGCTGATTTCCCTTGCCTCCTCCACACAGTAAGTCTGAACATTCATACTATAGTAATCCTTTTCACATTTTCCAGATACAACACTTAAGGTAATTTTAGCACATAATAATTGGTTAAAAATGAACATGAAATTTCAAATTGTGACACCATCATTATCTGCTGGAAAAGTAAACCAAACTCATTTCTGTAATTCAATGTTAAAAGATCTAACAAACCTGTGGGTGGTACATTCTTGAAGGTATGTGTTATGACGTGCCAGGCATGATGCAAAAGCAGACTCTGGAACCTGAGGGCCCCATAAAGGCAATAGACCATTGGCTCGGGTATTTGCATTGTGAAGTGCTGCGCACTCCCATTCTTCACGTGGCCTAGATAACCTGTTGTTGTTAATCAAGATATAAAGTTTTCATAATAAAACTAATATTGTAATACTTACCTGAACACCTGAATTAGCCCTGGTCATTCAGGTGTTCAGGGAGTGTATTGCAATATTAAAATTACTAATGATATACTGAACTTAAAACTTCAAATTCATGAAAAACCAAAATCAAACAAGTTATTTATAAAGTAATTCACCCTATAATTTTTCTAGTAGAATGAATTTTTTCATGTTCATAAAACATTAACCTTTGAGAGTTTTCATCTATAAAACAAGTCAACCCAATCAGAATATTGAAGATTTACATACCCTTTCACATACTTTGTCTAAATCACCAACAAATTTTCAAATGAAATTCTTATACAAACTTCAAGGAACAACTTACAGTAATTCAATCTTAAAAAACTACCCTGTCCTGATTGAACACTTAAAAAAAAGTGCAATCTACAGAACAGCTTTAAAAACAGTCTAGTACACTGTACCAGTTGTATCTAATAAAAGCAAGCTCCCTAAAATAACATGTTTAAACAAAAATTTATACTGTTCACATGCTATTATATGACTCCAAATTATTAAAATGCTCATACCTAACAGCAGCAAGGTGACAATCCACATGTACCACATTAAAATGTGATACAGTGCAATAACCTAAGGTCTTGTGAGGTTTGTTTTCAAATTCATCCACTACACAACGTTTACTGAATGTATACACAGCCAACACTTTCTGAGGTTGACAACGATATCCTTCAAGGCATATAGCACAAACCTGCAGAAGAAAAAATTTGTCAAGAATATTAAAGGAGTATGATTCACTGACATATATCAATTTAACCAATTATGTTTACATTTTTAAATAACTATTACAAGCAATATCCCACATTAAGGTTCCATGACAAAAAAGAAATAGAAAAAAACCCCATAAAAATTCTTACTTTCTAGTATCCATGTAATTCAGTCTTATTATATAACCACAAACTTTTACTCACCAATCCAGATTCCTCTGCTATTTCTCCCATCTGAGATAATAATGTTGACTGAGATGTAATCTGTTCTTTATCATTAGCCCTGAGACCTAAGCGATTCAGCTCCTTTTTACGAGTTTCCATGGCAAGCCTCTTTTTCTCCTGCCTGGTTTGGCGCCGCACTTCTTGAATCTGTTGAATGAATATCGGAAAACAAATTGATAACACTTCTTTTAATAAAAACCATTTCATCTAAATTTATGTGAAATGCACTACTTTCAGTACATAGCTAAAATGATCATGTTTATTCTTTAGTGTCTACACAATTCTACTCATTCCCAATTTTTATTTTTTTTACATTTTTTTTTAAGTGTTTCAATAAAAATAAAGACGTTAAAAAATACCGCCTACTTAGATTGAAATTATTATTTTGTTGTAAAGGGTCCACAATAATACAAAGTGTTAAGAGTCCGTGTATAATTTTTAAGCCTTTACAGAAAGCTTTGGAACCTTTTTAACACTTTGTATTATTGTGGACACTTTACATTATAGTATATAGTCTCGCGATAGTTTTTCCCCTACTATTATTATTATTAATATTATTTATTATTATTACTATTAGTACGTACTTAACTTAATGAGATCACCAAGACACATTACTACTTTCATGGGACTTGCCTACAGGATTTGTTTATAATAAAAAAATGGAGATATGATTCAAAAGCTAGATGACAAGGACATTGTAAGTGGCATCTTACTACAGAGATGCATTGTTACAATTCATATACTTTTGATCTATTACCTGGGATGCAATGTTTGGATCATCTCTCAGAGCTTCAAGTAGATTTTCAGCTACAGAGCCTACATGTTCATCAGAGGATATCTGTTCTAGGCGATGGATTGCTGGGATGCATGTCGATCCAAAGGCCTGCTGTGTTCCCTTATGTTTGGTTGCTAGCCCTAATGACAGAAAAACAATTTAAAAATCCTGTCACCAAAAATTCAAAATATTGTAAATTAAAATCAAATTATTTCATACTTGGTATTACAGGCATCTGAACAGACATTTGAAAAGACCCACCTGTTAAGAGCCTCAAAATGTATTTGAGAGATGGTCGACTTAAGAACTCTTTCCACTCGTCGTTACACACAACCACTAACTTGTTGCTTACAGGTATGTGTGTTTCAATATATGTTAATGCTTCCTTTACTATGTTTGCACGAACAATCATATCTTTCAGTTGATTACCATTCTCATTTCGTTCGATACCATCACAGAAAACACAGAATGACTCCATTTTAGCCGCATCTTCTTGAGTGTGTTCTGCATCAAACTTCTCAAAGTCCAATACTGGGCGGAAGTGCCCTACTAAGAGTTCCATTTTCTCTTTGTGACAGAAGACCAGGAAAGGTAACACACGTAGCAATCGCTGGCGAACTTGTGCATTAGTGCGGGATATCGTAGCAACATAATTCAGAAGAAGGTGAATGTCTTCAAGAGTTCCACAAGTTTCCACAAATTCTGTGTAAGATGCAGCTGGCATAGAAGAGCCTTCAACTAACACAGCTTCCAAGACTTGCAACAGCTGTTCAGTAAGAGAGGCTCCCCCTGGAGGACCAGCAACAACTTCTGGTTCTGCCGCTAGGCACTGTTTTAACGTGTATAACAAGGTAGAAATAGCATTAAGGGATGGAACCATGAGGCGTTCTCTATTGACACGCACTTTAACACAGTACTGGAAGAGTTTAAGCAACACTGTAACTAATGCTCGTGCATAGGAAAGATCACTTATTCTTTGCAAACATTCCAGCATCACCTCTAATCCTCCACACTGACACATTACTCCAGCCATTCGGTATACTTGTTCATTATCCACATTTTCTTCTTTCTTCTTGTCTAGTGTTTCCACAAACTCTTCAGTAGCATCACCAAGGAGACCTCTCATGCGATAAACAATTCTCATGGCATCACTTTCACTGTTCTCAGCCAACCACACTTTCTTGTAAACTTCTTTAACAGGAAGATCAAGGGAGATGATCTTATTGCAAACTAACAACTCCATGCCATTATCATCCTCCAGAAGGGCAACTAGCTCACAATCTTGACATATCTTGTTTTTGACATCTCTCATTAATGGTCCAAGACCTTGATCCATGCTGCTGTAAGGATTACCAACCATACGTCCCTGCAAGAAGTCCTCTTGCTGTGGATCTTTTTCAAGTGTAAGAAGAAACTCCCCAACGTCATTTTCTTCTGGGTAAATGATCGAGCATAACCTCTCATATATGAAGACTGGAGTACGAAGGTCATCAGGTGGGTATTGCTTTAAGGTTTCTACACAAACAGCCATGAACTCCTTTGTTTCAGCCTCTGTTCCAGAAGTCATATCTTCAAGTAACTCTAAAAATTTATCTTGTGTGTCATCAATAAGCTTGGTTCGCTGAACAACAAGTTTCCGTAGAGAGAGGTAACCACTAAGGACTGTGCCTACAAGACGTCCTTTGTACACACTCTTTATAGCATCTACATCAATAAACTGAGACAAAAGTTCTGTCAGCACTTTCAAAGCATAACCCTGACTGAGGTCTGTTGTAAGGGTAGTCTCTTCCAAAGTAGTAAGTAACTGGATTTCTGCAGTAATTAGACTAGCAATAGTGGGCAATACACCCTTCAGAGCCAAGTAGTATTTCCAATGAGAGCCCAAAATCAAACTTTGATAAAGAGTGACGAATTCCCCAGCACTTTCTCCAGCCTTTCCAATTTCTGGAAGGAAGGTGGTCAACATGTCCAAAATCTCTCGCTTTCTGTGTACTGAGGTACACAGAGATTCCACCATCTGAGCCGTAACCTGACGTGCCATACGAGACGATGGATTGAAAAGGACCCGTCGTAACCAAGATGAATCCTGCATCTTCAAGTCATATTGTCGTCTGATAGTATGGGCCAACCAGCGACAACCATACTTCTCTATCAGGTAACGTTCATGAACTTCATCCTTCTTCATTTTGCTGACAGCCAATTCCTGAGACTTTTTGGCAGAACGCTTTTTCCATGCATCATATGAATGATCATTATCACCACTAAGCCACTTGCTAACATCAACTCCAACTTTGGAACCACCTTGATACGAAGCCATTAAATCTGTTGCAGACACAGCTGGAGTGGAAGCAGCTGCATTAACAGCTACTGCTGCAGCACTGGTTGGTGTCTTCTCTCTACTCTTTCTTGGTGGTGGTGGAGTAGGCGGTCTCATAACACCTTGAAGAATACGTAAACAAGGAAGTGTAATGTGTTCCATAACTGTTGGAGAAGCATTTGAGCCTCCAGCCATTAAGAACAATTGAACAACACACCTTAATCTATATTCCCAACACGAATCTTCTTTCTGGGCTGATGCCGCTAGTAACCCCATCTCATGTCTAACAGCAGCTGCCAAGTCAGGTGATGTAACATAAGAACTCAGAGCCATACTTATTTTTTCCATAATCAGACGATTAAGTTCCTGAGTAGCAGAAAGATCATCTTTAGTAAGCAAGCACAATAGTTGTCTAACTTCACTTCGAACCTGGACAGTACCACGTCGAAGATTATACTCCAGAAGATCATTAATCAAACCATGCTGACAAAGAGAAGCCCTTAGAGTGGGATTGGTAGCTAGGGCTCGCAGCAGAGTGATACAATGTTCCGTTGCTGATGCAGCACAGCCATAACAACGACCAGGAGTGGTTGGGATTTCATCACTGTTGGTGTGAACAATATTTCCACGACTCATTGGTGATATTACACTTTTCTTTCCGCCTTCCTTCTGAGACCTATCAAAGGTGACTAATTCCCGCCTTGATGCCTGAACACGCTGAATAACTTTGGATAAGTCATCAAAAGCATTCTTACAATCACCACAATATTTCTGGGCAAGCTGTTGAATTGCCCTGTTAACCTGAGTTCCCCCTGAAGTACCTTCCTCTGCACTTCTTGCAGCTCCCTGTTCACTGATACGAACTAACAGTAACTCTAAGGTTGGCTTATATGCTTGTAACTGTTTGTATGATCTGTCGGCTTTTTCAAGCAATGTATTGATGTTAAGGACAGCCTTTTTCCTGTCATCTTCATTTTCTATAGGATCCACTGCACAGCATGGACGACATTGTAGGGTGTAGTCAAACTTGGCATATTTGCAATATCCACAGGCATTACAGAGGAATGGATCTTTCTCATCATAGTTAATAGCTCTACACTTGTGGCACTGATAAACATTTTCTCCACAATTTGCACAAACACCAGGTGATGCTGGAACAGCTGCAGAACATCTTGGACATTGAAGGGTTTCAGTGGAGGCTTGAAGATTTTCATAAAAGTCAGTGTACTCAAACATGAGATTGCAAGCAATAATGGGTAGTGGGAAATCTATTTTCACTTCAATCTGCCCAGCAGATAGTGTTACTTTTTTGGCTCTGTGCCACATTGCAGGCTTATTCTTCAACTCAACAACAGCTTGCACTGAGCGATTGTTATAAAATACATTGAGAGTACGTACCATTTTAGTGCGCTTCAGGTCAGCGATTCTTAGAGTTAACCGGCTGATCATGTGACTCCCAACTAACTTTACTAACTGTGTAGTGGTTGTAAATCGGGAATCTACTTTGACTGTAGATAATTTAACACTAGTGAAAGGAACTTCTGGATTATTACACACAAGACAAGGTTCAGACTCTAAATAATAGCCATCAAATTCAACTAATGATGCCAAAGAGTTGTACAAATTAGCATTAGGATGATTTGCTAATAACTGTGATTGAGTGCGAAGAACAGTAACAGCACGATTAATGTACTCTATGACCTTCTTCTCACACTGTTGTGTTTTGAGAGAGAAATAGCCTAAAAGATCTACAAATTGTGCAGCTTTTCGTCCGTATGCCGGGAGGTGGGGCCACAATGACCACATGAGTGTCAAAAGGGCATCTTGATCTCTTGATGGGGAATGTCTGTACAAAGCTAGGATAAGTGAATGGGCCTGCCAACGCACTCCAGTTGAATTAGACTCCAACAAGAAAGTTCGAACAAACTGGCTGATTCGATTCCGATCCAAATATCTGTTGATCTGGGCTACCAATGCAGCACAATGAGCCTCCTCACCTCGACTCTCACCTTCACTGTCTTCGCTTGATGCTCTCTTGGTGCTTCCTGAACCTTTAGAAGAACTTTCAGTATTTTTGGATGTGGGGCACAGAGCAGCCTGCAGTAACTGTAGGACTGTGGGGGCAACTCCTTCCTCTAAAAGACAAGAAACTTCCATTAAAAATCCTAGGACACTTTCATCCTTTAAGCAGTACTTTTGCCAGTTGGGTGTACGTGATGATGCAACGTCCACACATGACTTGAGATGTTCTATCAACTGTATCAGAGAATCATAGGGTAAAGCAATGGGGACAACAGCTGCAGCTCCTGAAAAGCTGAATCCACCCTGAGCACATAGAACTTTCACATCTTTTATGTGATAGTCAAGGGCATGCATGTCTCTCATTTGACGGTAGCGGTCTTTATGACCACAGATGAAGAGAAGCAGTTTCCTAACTTGACGTCTAACTACAGGAGTCTGCTGTGTCATCATGTACTCACAAAGGTAGTGAGACCAAGCTGGCTCAAACTGCCCACCTTCACCTAGTTTTTTCATCTGGTATGGTAAACGAAGAATCATCTCTGTCAGTAAATGTGGGAATGCAGCAAAGACATCATGGGCATGACCCTTAACATACTGCCTCAAGAAAAATGGTGACATATCTGGAGGCAATGATAATGGACGTGGTTTCAGTAACCCTGCACCTATGACTGTGCCTCCTTGTTCTTTTGAAGCAGCACGCCAGTAATCTAACAATGCTTTAAGAAGAGAAAGGCAATGATCCATGGCTCCAGACCGAACAAGACAACTAGCAGTTGCCTGTGGAATGACGCTGGAGCTATCTCCACTCGGCCGAGCTCCAGATTTGCTACGAGACATCATGACACCTGCAAGAGACAAGAGTAAAAAAAAAATCATCAAAAAGAATTTTTCAATCTGTAGTAGTTTCTGCCAAAAAGTAAATTATTTCTGGCTCAATAAACACAAATCTAGTAAATTGGAGGTGTTTGAATCAATTACAATATACCATAAAACTTTTAGAGAAACAACTAACTGAAAAAATATACTTTTTTATTATACTGCCATTCATTTAATAATAGGTTTGGGATAGGAGAAGCAATTACTGACAGGAATAGTTATATGCGACTTGGTTATAGACCCTGCATCTTTTGTTGCTTTATCACCATCCTAATATTATTTTTGGCCATATATGGAAGGATGAAGCACACTAACTTTTACACCAGCTGCATATAATTCATGGAATGCAAACCTAATTTACAGTGCAAAAGAATTTTAAGGGCTTCAAGAGCAATTCTAGTCAGGTTTGGATCCTTCAACTTACATGGTGTAGACCTTTGTACACTACATTTTGCTGTCTTAATCATGATGTTCAGGAGTAAACAGTATGTACATTTGTGGAAAACAACAGGGATCAGTTTAACGTCTGCACCTTATGGGAAGTGCAAACAGGAGGGAGGTCTAGTTTTGGAGATAATGCTTAGTAACATACAGAAACTTTCCAGCAATAAAAGTAAAATGAATTATATTAACAAGCAATAAATGAAATATAGGACCAAACTTACTTAGAAGTCTCATAACCACCAACTGAACTTCCTTGCCAGCTGTGCGTTCTGACACAGTTGAAACATCAATACTGCTCATGTTCAACTGAGTAACTAAAGCATCAAGAACAGCATCAAGACTAGTTCGATCTCGAGTATCTGTGCCATCAAGGTCAGATGTTAACATTAGAAGAACCTGAAAAGAAAAGCTTGTTCTATCAGGAACTGTGGCACAAAAGGAGGATCACTATTTTATTATATATCTTGCATCATGTCATATTTCTCTCACCTGTGAATTCACACTGTTTTCTTTCTCACCTGGAAAAATGGTATGGTTGTGACTCCTCCAACAGCTGATAATGAAGGAATTCGCTGGACTAAAGCATCCAAAAGGGCTAAACGAAGTGTGTGTAAACCAACACCACCTTCGGGTAATTCCTCCTCTACCAATTCACCCTAAAAAAACATTTGTAAATGAAGAGTTACAGTTGTTCTAAGTTACATTAGTAGTATTCACGTTCAACACATTAAATAGATTTTCCATAAAAACAAAATTTACACAAGTACTTACTTGCAGATTGGCAGACAGGGCTGATGCACCTTCTCGTAGGGTAGTTGGCCCAGAATCTTGACCTGCATCTCCATAGGCAGAGCTTCTTCCAGATACATTATGTTCTCCTCCCAGACTTTCAACAACTGAGCCTCCTGACTCACTACCAGCACTTCCAGCCTAGAAAAGAAGTGACGTGGTGAGTCTTCTGGCCTTGATCATGGACTTCACTAAACAATGATAACTGGAATAACTTTTAACTTTTAATATACATATATGATCATAGCAACAAACTCTTGGTACCATTAATATGCAGACGGAGAAACACTGCATAAAGAATGTAATCAATAAGACACTTTTGCAAATTAAATGTAAACTAGAGAACCATTCATAACTGTCAGACTGGATATTACCTATTGGTAGTGACTGAACACAGGCAATAATAAAAATGCATCATATTTCTGACATATTCTGAGATATTACACAAAACTCATACACAAATAATAAGGCTAAGCATAGCAAGGTAATAATACTGAGGCAGTTGACAGACTATGGAGTTAAGCCAAATGCTAGTAGTAATTTTCCAACTATTGACAAACCTGCAAAAAAAAAAAATGGTACCAACTTATCTTTATAAAATGTCATTAATAAAACTTTTGAACACAAAGAATAACTGTGGGAAGTTTCCTCCAGAGACAAGGCATTCAAAAAGAGCATTAAAGACAATGAACTGGATGTAAAATTACAAAAATTAGTGCAATTTGTAAGTTTAACAGTTAATTCATCATCAACAAGATATATTCATTGTTTAAACCCACAACTTGAAATACAATATAAAACCTAGCTCATATGGTACATACATGTTCAGCAGGTGAAGCTCTCAAATTTGACCCATCTGTAGCAGCTGTTGAACCATCGCCATCATCATCGTCTGATCCATTTGCTGATGCTGTTGTATCAGAGTAATGGCCATTTTCCTGTCCATCCCCAACCTCACCATCACCACCTTCTTGTTCCTCAACACCATCCTAAAGAAAATAGTTAACTATAATATGTAACACTACAAATAAAAATAATATCAAATGTCCTTATCAACTACTACACAAGTAAATAACACAACACTCATAATGGAGACTACAAAGCTTTCACCTCTGCAATATAGCTTCATATCCTCTCACCTGTTGCACTTCTTGAGCATTAGCTTGCGGCCCACCACCAGGTATACCACCAGCAGCTAGTACCTGAAGGCTTTGTAGAACTTGGCCACTAAGACCTTGAAGACGATGTAATCCTGGGAGACCTCCAACGAGTCCTTGTAGTCCAGGATGTAAGTTGCCCAAATCTGCAGGTGCCTGGCCTTGTTCATCATGTAATGAGAGAGCAATGGCTAACTCAACCATAGCATCATCATCATCAGCAGGCAGATCCAACATACCACCCATCAGAGCTCCCCTCAAGGCTAAGCTTCCTCCACCTCCACCAAGTACTCCAAGACCTTCAAGCCCTTCACCACCACTTCCTGAAATTATAGTTATTGAGGTGTTATCTATAAATCATTGCGCCATTTTTTGGCAAAGGGTCAACCTTGTTACATTAGTTGCAATTATTAACTAATTTTGCGTGGTATGGACAAAATGTATTTCTCTCTTAACAATATATAAAACCACATGGTCACAGAAGAGATAAGTGGCCCAATAATGTAAATTAACATATTGTAATTCCTTGGTAACTAGCAATCATAAGATATGATTTTTAAAAAAAATTCTCAGGATATGTAGGTAGCCATGTTCATGTGACAGAAACCCTGGTCACCAAAAGTAACTCAAAAGGCTAGAACCATATTTTCTAAGTAATCACAGTCCACTTTCTTCAGACCCTTCAGTAATGTCACAGGTTGGGGGGAACCATAATTCCAATAGGTACTAACCAGAAAGAGACCAGTAGTAGAGGATAGTGCTTATCCATTAGCAGTCACCATGACAAAAATGTTTATATTCAGTCAAGATAATCATCTACAAAGATTGTGGGCATAAAAAATACTGCAAAATTAAAATAATTAATCACCTGCATCTGCTATGGGATCCGCAGCCTCTGCACCTTCAAACGGAGGTTCAACTAATGCAGCACCAGCAGGTTCTTGAGGAGCTGGAGTGGTCTTATCAGTTTCATCTACAACTCCTGTCATAATATAAAGATTTAATAAGCAAAACACTGTATAGCTAATATATCCTCAAATATTCCACCTGTACTACTTTGATAATATATGGTATTTCAATTTCACCCCACAGATAGTCCTATTCTGGATTGAACAAATATAAAATGCTGAGCACTGTCAAAAGAAATAAGCAAATAAAAATTTTATATAAAGGTGTGAATGTATGGAATAATTTAGAAATTAAGGTGAAACTACTAAAACTGGTATGAAGAGCACTTCAATTCTGAGAAATGAAAATGACTAAAATGCTGCATCCTAGAGCTAGAAACAAAAACTTCCCTTTCAAAACTCAATTGTACAAACAGACTGACTAAACCTAGTTTTCTTTGTTGCAGGAGCATAATAATAAAATGATGTATTCAACAGTAATACTTACCTTCCTTCTGTACTTACCAGATGTGTACTCACCAGGAGTTGAACATCTTGGAGGGCTTGGGATGAACACTTTTCGCCTTTTGTGATGTGGCCTCAAGACTCTTATCAAGGCTTGTTTAGCTCCAAAGCTTACGGAAGTATCAGTGCACAACAGCAGCTCTGTGTATAAACGTACAGCAAGGGGCACAGCTGACAATGAACACACAGTGTAGGCATGAATAATTTCCACTACTGCTTGGACAGTGGCCTCCACATGAGTCAGTCCTGAAAAGAAATATATATTAAATAATCAATATTTTCAAAAAAAAAAAAAAAAAAAAAAAAAAAAAAAAAAAAAAAAAAAAAAAAAAAAACAGAGAATGGCATTATGGAGATTATACTAAAACAAGGAACATGAGTACTTGGGCTCAGATAACAATTCTAGGAGAGCAATTAGTTATGAGTTGTAGTTATGGAGATGACCACATGCTAACCAGCAGTGGCCAAGGTCATGGAGAACAAGCATATACAAGAAGCTGGACCATATACCAATTTAGACTGAGTGCACAAGACAAAAGAGAATATAAAGAACTCACTAGATGTCTAGTAAATAGTAAAATGGATGAAGACGATCAATGCAAGCTTCAGACACTACAAAACCTGCTTTTGAACATTATTCAGCATCTACTTGAAATGCTAATGTCATAAGTTTTCGTATAAATCTAAAGATCATTACTGATTTGCCTACTAATTATCTTACAGATAAATGATACCACAATTTTCAACATACCTGGATGGCAAACAGTTGTCAAGAAAACATTGGCCGGTTTGGCACTGTGAAGAGACCAGAAAACATTCATCAGCTGAGCTAAAAAGTGATTGTCATCACTAGATATGTCATTGCCATTAGTGTCTCCACCTTCCAAGGTAGCTTCAGAATCTGATGTGGTGTCTGATGCTTTGCTCAGGGTAGAGTCCCCATCAGATTTTTTTGAAAGAGACAAATCTGCCTCAGTTTTGGATACAAACGATGATGAATCATCTGACTTCTTAGTTTCCTCATCTGGCTGTATCATTGTTATATCACATGCTGACAATTTTTCTGTGTACCTGAGAAGAAAACACAAGACTGACATTAATAAGTCATCTTAGTTATGATTTCCATTGACAATACTTTTATGGAACTCCAACATGAATTTATGAATCGAAAGGTTAAGATGATTCTATAAATTTAGAAAAGCTAAAACCAACTTTTATTTGTTTCTTTCAGTCTTACACAAACTTAAGCTTTAGCATTCTAGTTATTCTCTGTTTGAGGTAACAGATTATGTCAGAATTTTCAAATATACCAATAGAATATTCACATGAAAAACAAACTTGTAAAATGCCCTTCACTACAAACATTTCTACTGCAGTGAAGGTTGCATAAAACTACTCTTACTTGATCAGGTTGTGAGGTCTTGCCACAGCAACATTTCTTGCAGTTACTACTAGTCGATGATAAGCTTCACAGTCAAGCTGTTTGGGATCTGTTACCCTTCGCAAGGCTGTAAGGGCCTCAACCACACTGGCCAGTTGAGCTCCATCCTTATGATTATGATAGGCTACTCGGCTCTGATGTAAGGATGCTAGAAGTGTCCTGGTGTGATGCTGAAAGATAAAAATTTATTTATAAATAATAAAAAATGAGGATTCTATACCTTTACCCCTACTAAAATTGCTTTGGTCACATATAGATTTAAATGTAAATATCCAATATACAATACAGTATTAGAAAGTTATCTAAATGAACATGTTTTTATCCTAAACCTGACAACATTGCCTTTACACAGATTTGTGGAAGCATAAAACTAAACTGTCAAGACAATGACAACACAACACTATAGTTGTAATTTTTTTTTTTTTACACACACACTAGTCAAATGTGTCTACCTCATCTCCTATTTTCATCCATCATATGCCTCCCAATTACAAATTTAGTGGTCTTCATCTTAGACTCGACTCCCTATTAACAGACAAAGTACCTATGTTTAATATATTAAAAGTATTGTATCAGTTAAATTCTAGAGAGCCTATTCTTTGTACCAGTTTATCCTTATGAGTAACCACTCGTCAGGGAAACGTTTGTACATCATGTGTTGTTTCAATCAAAACTTGCTGCATAATGTGTAGCAAAGGTTAAAAGTTAAACTTCCTACAAAATCCCTAAAGTAAAGTGAAGGGGTTAATAAATCAAGTCTATTTCTCTGAATTTAAATAAGTGATCTTCATGTATTATTGCTTAGATTAAGGGTTGTGCCCAAGGTGAATTATATTTTACTAAAGTCACAAGTCTTGGAATGAATTAACAATGTAAGGTGAGGTACTACTGTACTTGAATTACTTACCTGTACAGTAGGTGGTAATGGAAGATTCAGTAGTTTTGTAGCCAACTCTAGAGCACCAGCTCGAGCTACAATTTTTTCTGCAGGTGTTGCAACAAAGCATCCATCTAAAGTTTCCAGAGCAGCTGAAACAAGACGATCAATTGCTGTCAGGGGAAGTGGGGTACTTGCTGAGGAACTTCCTGTTGCTGAGGACTCACTTGCATTTCCTGTGGTCCCACTTGACCCTGTTCCACTTACAGTTGTCGGGAAATCTTCAGGTTCTTCTGGCCAGCCAAAATCATCCTTTGTTTTACCATAACTGATACAAAGAAAATACACCGAGTTAACTGAAGAACTTACAATCATAGTGAAGATTACTACAGAAAAATGACACAACAGTACATTAAACACAATTCTGTAGTCAACTTCCATTCTTTTCAGTTGGTGATGAGTACTTTACACAAAACCAGTAACAAAATATTTCCTAGCAGAATTTGACTTTTAAATTTTCTTGAGAGATAACTTTTAGCAATTTATATATCAGGTGCATTTAAGTTCTTCAAAATTATTTCTCACTGTTTCTCAAAAACTAAGACCATACAAACTTTCACAGGTTCGGAAGTTTAAGATCATTCCCAATGATTTACATCATGCACTAATTTCAGCTAAATCTCTTTCAAGAGAATCTGCAATCATAGGTCTAAATAGTCATTACATACCAAACCTGATAATATGTGTGAGACCTCCTGTATATGTGACTTTTATCATTCAAGTACCATTCAAATCTACAAAAGTGAACTTAGTAACTTACATTTTTACAGAATCCACAATTGTGACATTAGATGAATCAGCAGATGGACCAAAAGTTATTACTATACGCTTGTCTGCTTGTAAAGATTCCTCTCGTGTTAAAGGAACATCAAACCATCTGCTCCTGGTTGCAGAAATAGACACACTTCGACCAAATACCTTTAACAATGAGAATAAAAAAACCTGTTTTACAAGACTGCAATTCTAACAGTCAAATTAAACACTAAGGAGTTAAATAATTCTTAGCAAATAAAAAAAAATTGCATGAACCTTGCACCAGCAAATGAAAAATTAATAAATTGTTACAAGGTCCTTGAAATTCAACACTTATGAAAAATTCAACACTTATGAATAATAATTTTTAAAAAATCACCACCACCATGACTTGATTGTCAATATACCTAGGTCAAACACTGACACCAGAATTTTCAAACCTATTTACAATTTAAAATCATCAAAATTTACCACATCATCAACTATACTGTTCTTTATAATTCCGTATTTTCAATAAAGCATTCAAAGTACTAACAATACACCCAAAATCTAAACAAAAATTACGATTTTTTCTAGATAAGCATCGCAAAATATACTTTTTGTTTTACAATTATTTAAACTACCTGCAAGTTAAAAGCTCTTCATGAAAGAAAAATTAGGGCTCATTAAGACACGACAAAACTAAAATTAAAGCCTGCCAAAATATGAAAATCCATTTGGAATAGTAATGAAAACATTTTTAAACAATAACTGAAAAGCAAGTAGTACAGGGATCAAACCTGGTTTTTCAAGAAAACTTATTTTTACAATGGTATAAGCCAATGTACAGTTAACTACTTATCAACCTATCCTGAAAGTGTAAAGTACCTAAATACAATCAAAGATATAATGTGCTACACATAGCTGCCAGTGAGTAATAAAAAAGATGACTGACAAACATCCATGAATAAAGTAATGAGGTTAATTCAACAGCACATCATTTTATAAAGAGACCTCTTAAGATGACTGGAAATTGTGCAAATATTCTAATTTTCACGATTCATTATTTTTTACAACTTTACTCCCTTTGAGGTGGCGCTAAACTAAGATTCACTGACATTCAGTTAAATTCTTCATAACTGCAAAGTAGACAGTTGTATGATACTGGCAAATCTTAGTTTGCTAGTTCGCTTGGACCAACTCATGAATACAAGTTTCTTCATCTAAATATCCTATTAACTTCCATAATGAAAAGTGGTACTATTCAACTTCCATCCAGGAAATACAAAAATTTGGAAGGTTAATCCAAGATTTCTTAACTTTCCTTACCTCTAAATAAGCAGGAACTCGTTGCGTATCAACAGCTCCTACAGCTACCCTTATACCACATATAACAAGTGTGGAATCATTATTGGTAGCTTCAAGCTGGAACCCACCAGGCTTGGTTGATGCAACATACATACCTAAGAGAAAACATTTTTACTTTATTATTACCTCATTTACATTTCTCTGAAAAAATCTCAAAAATGAAAAAAATGTATGAAGCATCTGGTAAACATGAGTCATTGTTGGTAGATCCTTGGTGAAGACATGTATACATATAATGAAACAAAATTTAAGCCAAATGAGTCAAGTTATCTACAGTTGTAGATCAACAGAATTCCATGAAATTTTACTATAGTTATTGAAGCTTCACATCAATTTTGTAAATTATCTATCTTCATTCTTCTCTATCCTGTGCTCTTTCTGCCTAAATTCCCATCAGGTATAGTTCTTCATCCATCCCAATTCTCCATGTATTCCTGGATATTACTTAAGTCTCCCTTCATCCTTTCATCCTGTTACATTGTGACTGTTTTTGACAATCTGTTCCACATGTCTAAACCATTTCAATCTTGAGATCTCAAGTTGTTTCTCATACCTCTTCATAACACCTTTCCATTCAATTCATTATATGATTTTCCCACCATACTCCACCCATGAATCTTAACATTATATGGTGATAATTTTTCAAGATTGCCTCCATATCCTTGTCATTGCCCATGGTTCTGCTGCAATAAGAAGTACAGGCTGTAAAAGCCCTCTTCATCAGTCTTAGCTCTACATATGGGACATTTTTATTTACCAGTAGTCTAGCGGTCTCTTTCCATTTCTCCCTTGCTGCAGCTACTTAATGCTCTGTCCACTCCTGTTGCACACTTCAGTGTGCCCCTTAACATTCTACCATTTCAAAGACTTACCCATCTACCACAACAGTTTTCTCAGCTCTCCTCTTCTCCATTTACATAAAATTCAACATTCATGTTAACCACTGAAATTTTCTGTATAGATACAGTCCAAGACATATAGTAACAAAACTATCTACAATTTTGAGGAAAACTGATGTATTCCTACAATACAATGAGAACCAGCAAAACTAATCAACAATTACCTTGGCTGTTGAGTCGGTTCTTAAGTTGTTGTACATTGTATACTTGTAAGAGGTCATTGCCTCCATACTCAATGTCATTCATAACAGAACAGTGTTCGAAGAAGTCCACAGGGAACACAACAGACCCTATGAAGAAAAAAAAAGTTTAACTCAAACAGTGATTGGTTTTAACTTATAGAAGGGATCCTATAAAAGGGATCAATGGTCTTCAGTAGCCAGAGATCGGGTTATCAGGTCATTATGGTAATAAATAATAAGTCAACAAAGTCAATGAAGAAAATTTAAGCAGCAGCTAATTTCATTTTTCCAATAAAGCCAAACTTAAAAACAGAATTTACTAACCTGATGGCCTTCCCAATTTTGGTGCTTTCTTCTTCCTTGATGGCCTTAATGATGATATGGCACTAACACTTTGCATCTGGGGTGACAGCCAGAAGTCTGAAATTGAACAAACTCCTTACTAGACAGTATCTGTAAAAGTTTGGAGAAACTACATGTTATGTATATCATTACTATGCAGATTTGTACAAAATAGTATTTACAATCTTACCTGTGGTCTGTGGGTTGGCATTGTAGATTCTAAGTGATCCATCCTCACACAATAAAATCAAGGTCGTTTTTGCTTCGTGATTGGGAGACAAAGAGTGTCTAAGTGCTACCAAATCAGTCATTTTGCTCTTGGCAGGTAATACTCGTATTTCTTGAACCAATATTTGGTCAGGTTTCACCATTATTATTACTGGATTGTTGCCTGGAAAAAAAGTAATTCGAACACTGATTTTGGTTTGGTTTTAGGCAAACTAATCTGAAAACTACCTTAAGGAATTACCCAATATTTGTTTTCTGGTGTTAAATTAACTCTGAATTATGAACATGAACAACTTATTTTTATTCATCAGTTGAAAAACCAGAATGACTGTTAACTCATTACTACTTCTATGATCTGAGCAACCATTGCTTCCCACTGATACCACAGTAATGGACTTTGATGTATTCAAGTAATTATATTTTTAATGGCAAAATTATAAGGAAGATTTACTTTCATCTCCTAAGAAGCAGTTTGCATCTTAATTTTCATTCATTCCTCTTTTACTTCTCACCTCGCTGTACTGTTTTTTCTCCCTCATTTAAAAACAGTTCACTTATTGAGTCTTATGAATTTTAAGAAATTAACTTAGTGATTAAGAATTGGGTCTAATTATTATCATATATGTGATCCCATCCACTATACAATCATATAATTTTGGATACTGGACTTGACAACATTAATTCAACCATACTAAGCTGCCTTGTACAATCATGAAAATACAACTTAAACCAAGAGTATAGCCTTATTTATAAAAGTAAGATCCTTTGAAAAAGTGTACACACTAGTATAGGGGATATCAGAATCTCGGTTTAAGACAGGAGACAAAAACTATGATTCCATTCCTAACACTTTTTGGGTTGATAGTATACTTAAAAACATGAAGCATAAAGCATATAAATGAAAAAAAATGACAATGACTCACTCGACTGCGTCAGGCAGGTGATCAAGCCAGGGTGGCCTGTGACTTCACCCCACTGACAAAGTGGCTGAGGAGTAACCTTCCCACCACTTCCACCACTACTGCTGTTGTTACTACTACTGCTGCTGCTGCTGCTACTGCTGCTGCTGCTACTTCCTCCACCTGACCCATTTCCTCCTTTGACACTAACAGGAAACAGTTTTTCAACCTTGTCGTTTTCACCTACAAAGCAAAGAGCAAAAATATTTTTATCCTTTGTTTCTCAATAACTAAGAATTTCCCCATACTAACGTACTCCAACCTTCTCATTAATGATAAAACAAAATATATTCATTATTGCTCAAAAACAGTACATCAAAAACCATGCAATTTAAACAGAATACTTACTCAGAGACACAAGAGGTGCAATAAAGCTCTTTCCTTGGGAATAACTGAAGCATAACAGCTGAAGTGTATGTGAATAATAAACAGACACACCACCTCCCCCAATTTGCCCATTTGAGTCCTGGGGATAGAGGAAATACCTGCTAACTTTTTTACTTACATAAATATTCTACATCTTTATTAGATGGTAAAGATATTAAATGGTAAAGATATTATCTGTGATAATTTTCTTAATGGTTGTTGGTTCTTTAGCTATTTAGGTTTAAAACACTGCTTTGTGGACTGGAGTATGGCTGTTCATGGGTAACATAGCAAAGGGTAAGCATAAACATAACCCTAAACTCCATTTTGCCCCTTTCTACAAACTTTTTTATCTATTAGTACAAATAAGTGAGTCAACCATTGTTAATTGATCATGAATCCCATTGCTACTTTCTATGAGACCTGGTTGATAATATAACAAAATGATATTGTAATGATACAATTAAGTTTGTTCATACTTACCTGGCAGATATATATATAGCTGTATTTTTCCGAATCCGACAGAAATTTAAACACTTACGACACACGCAGTGGGAGTCAGGTGGTTAGTACCCATTCCCGCCGCTGGGAGGCGGGTATCAGGAATCATTCCCATTTTCTATTCATAATTTTTTATTTCCACTGTCTCCTGAGGGGAGGTGGGTGGGTACTTGATTATATATATCTGCCAGGTAAGTATGAACAAACTTAATTGTATCATTACAATATCATTTTGTTCATGAAACTTACCTGTCAGATATATATATAGCTGAATCCCACCTTTGGTGGTGGGAGTAGACAGAATAGAAGATTTTAGGTAGGCATATATATGCAGATAATTGATATCTTGATTCCTTACCTGTTAGCATAGCTGACTTCGTGGTTACTGCCGCGTAAGTCTGCTTGTGCTACTAGAGTTGCCAGCGAGGTAGAGACCTATATAGCTGGTGCACTCCAGATGATCTGTCAACAGGGCGAGACCACGACGTGACTAGACCATTGACCATACAAATGAGGGCAACGAAGTAAAAACCAAACCACCTGGCGTAGCCTACCAAAAGTATCCCACATAGACTAAGCTAATGGAAGGGAGATCCGCCGCAGGCGGTCAACCCCACAACCATAACACAAGTTAAAAACTCCCCTAAACCATTAAAGGATAGGATGAGCGCTACCTCCTGCCCCCAAAACAGTGTCTGCAGCGACGTATGGTCCGAGCGAGTAACAATTTTCGTATGTTGCTTTCACTCCGCCAGGTAGTGTTGAAGCGAACACCGAATTGCTTCGCCAATAAGTGGCGCCCAAATGTCTTTGATTGCCATATTTTTGTGAAAAGCCACCGAAGTAGCAATAGCCCTCAACTCGTGGGCTTTCACTTTCAGAAGCTCCATGTCACTTTCACTACACTTTTCATGGGCTTCCTTAACCGTACTCCTTAAGAAGAACGCCAGTGCATTCTTCGACATCGGAAGATCTGGTTTTTTCACAGAGCACCACAAGTTCTCCGAAGAACCTCTGCATGCTCTGGTTCTCTGCAAATAAAACTTGAGAGCCCTGACAGGACACAGGACTCTCTCAGCTTCAGGTCCCACTAGCTCCGACAACCCCTTGATCTCGAACGTTCTCGGCCAAGGGTTGGAAGGGTTCTCGTTCTTTGCTAAGAACGTAGGACTTAAGGAACAAACTGCACTATGATCCTTGAACCCAATATGCTTGCTTATGACTTGAATTTCGCTAACCCTCTTCGCCGTCGCCAGAGCGGTTAGGAAAATGGTCTTCTTAGTAAGATTCCTAAGCGAGGCTAAATGGAGCGGTTCAAATTGACTCGACATGAGAAACTTCAGTACCACGTCTAAGTTCCACGATGGTACTTTAGGTTGGAGAACTTTCACAGTCTCAAATGATCTAATGAGATCATGAATGTCTCTATCATTCGCTAAGTCGAGTCCTCTATGTCTGAAGACCACAGAAAGCACGCTTCTGTAGCCTTTAATCGTGGGAACGGCTAGTTTCGCTTCTTTCCTAAGGTGAAGAAGGAAATCTGCTATTTGGCTCACAGAGGTTGAGGTGGAGGAAATGCCCTTCCTTCTGCACCAACTTCTAAAGACAGCCCACTTTGATTGGTAAACTGCGATTGAGGAGGGCCTCCTTGCGGTGGCAATCGCCGTTGCCACAGGTCTTGAAAAACCCCTCGCTCTGGCCAACTTCTTGATAGTCTGAACGCAGTCAGACTCAGAGCGGGGAGGTTTTTGTGGTACCTCTCGAAGTGGGGCTGTCTGAGTAGATCTTTCCTTAGGGGCAGAGTCCTCGGAAAGTCTACTAGGAAGGACATCACCCTCCGTGAACCAGTCGGCCGCTGGCCAGAAGGGGGCGATGAGGGTCATTCTCGCTCCTTCTGATGCAGCGAACTTCCTCATTACTTCCCCGAGGATTTTGAATGGGGGAAAAGCGTAAATGTCTAGTCCCGACCAATTCCACAGTAGGGCGTCTTAACTGCCACTGCTCCCGGGTCCAGAACTGGGGAGCAATACAGCGGAAGTCTCTTCGTTCGGGAAGTTGCGAAAACGTCCACATGAGGGACGTCCCCACAGCTTCCATAGCGCCTGGCATACTTCCTGATGAAGGGTCCATTCCGTCGGCAGAAGCTGTCCTTGCCGACTGAGAAGGTCCGCTCGCACATTTTCCACCTTGTCAGAATCGTGACGTTTTGCGACTTCGCCCAAATCAGGATATTCCTCGCGATGACGAACAGAGAATGAGAGTGAGTTCCCCCTGTTTCCTGAGTATGCCAAGGCTGTGGTGTTGTCCGAGTTTATCTGAACCCACTTTGCTGGAGACTTCCTCCTCGAAGAACCTTAGAGCGAGGTAAACCGCTGAGAGTTCTTTTAGGTTGATGTGCCAGGACACCTGTTCCCCTCTCCAGGTGCCTGACACTTCTCTCCCTCCCAGTGTTGCTCCCACCCCAACCCGTGGAGGACGCGTCGGAGAACAACACTAGGTCGGGGTTCCGAAGCTGAGCGAAAGTCCTTCCGCAAGCTTCTTTGGATCCAACCACCATTTGAGGTGCTTTTTCACTTCTTCCGTCAAAAACAAGACCTCTTCTAGATCCTGTTTGCGTGACCAATTGCTTGAGAGGAAGAACTGAAGTGGTCGGAGGTGCAACCTTCCCAGAGAAACAAACTTCTCCAGTGAGGAAATGGTCCCCAGCAGACTCATCCATTCCCTCACCGAGCATGTTTCCTTCCCTAGAAAGGCCGACACTTTGTCCAGGCATTGAAGTTGTCGCCCCTGGGACGGAAAAGCCCGAAAAGCCACTGAGTCCATCTGAATCCCCAGATAGACTAAGGATTGAGAAGGAGTCAGATGCGACTTCTCGAGATTCACCAGAAGTCCCAGGGACTTCGCTAACGACAGAGTCGTGTGAAGGTCCTTCAGACACCTGTCTTGCGATGAGGCTCGAATAAGCCAGTCGTCTAGGTAGAGAGAGATCCTTATTTCCGCAAGATGGAGGCACCTCGCAACGTTCTTCATAAGAACGGTGAACACCATCGGCGCCGTGCTGAGACCGAAGCAGAGTGCCCTGAATTGAAAATCTTCCCTTTCAGGACAAACCGCAGGTATTTCCTTGATCGGGGATGGATGGGGACGTGAAAGTATGCGTCCTGAAGGTCTAACGAGACCATCCAATCCCCCGGTCTTAAAGCTGCAAGCACGGATTGAGGTGTCTCCATCTTGAACTTCTGCTTGGTAACGAAGCGATTTAGACTGCTGACACCAGAACGGGGCGCCACCCCCCTGACTGCTTCGGCACTAGGAACAGACGGTTGTAAAACCCCGGAGAACTCCGGTCGAAGACCTGTTCCACTGCCTGCTTCTCGATCATTTGATCTAGTAGATCGTGAAGCACTTTCTGCTTTTCTCCCTGATACGACGGAGACAAATCCTTTGGTGTCGAAGACAGCGGGGGTAACATCAGGAAAGGAATTCTGTACCCCTTCTTGACGATGTCCAGAGACCAAGCGTCGGCACCTCTCTCTTCCCAAGCTTTCGCGAAATGTAGAAGCCTGGCTCCTACGGTGTCTGAAGGACTTCCCTCTCACTTCTTGCTCTTGGAAGGAGCGGGAGTCTTGCCTCTGAAAGAGCCTCTTCCTCGAGGGGCTGGCTTCGAGGAAGAAGCGGATCGAAAGGGCTTCGACTTCTTCAAAGCAGAGGACCCAGAAGACGAAGAAGTAGCAGGCTTCCTAGAAGACTGTGCCAGAAGGTCTTGAGTTGCTTTCTCCTGGAGACTAGCAGCTATGTCCTTTACCATAGACTGGGGAAGAGATGTTCTGAGAAAGGAGCGAAAAGAAGATCCGCTTTTTGCGCTGGTGAGACCGACTTTGCAGTAAAATTGCAAAAAAGTGCTCTTTTCTTAAGCAGTCCCGTGCTGAAATGAGCAGCCAATTCCTCAGAACCATCCCTGACGGCCTTGTCCATGCAAGACAATACACTGGACAGCTCCCCCAGACTGATGGAATCAGAACTCCTGGACCTGGCCATCCAATACTCCCAGGCACCAGTCAAGAAAATTAAAGACCTCTAGTGTCCTGAAGAGGCCTTTAAGGTGAAAGTCTAACTCGCTATGTGTCCACGAGACCTTCGAGGAAGACAAAAAAGATCTTCTGGTGGCGTACAATGCTACCAAGTCTCCTTGAGCTGAGGCTGGAAGCTTGACTCCGACGTTTTCTCCCGTCTAATACCACATACCAGCTTTGCCACCGAGTCTTGAAGGTGGTAAAGCGAAAGAGGTCTTGCCCGAAGCTTTCCTCTTTTCCATCCAATCATGGACCTTTCTAAAAGCTTGCTTCGTAGAAAGCGACTTCTTCATTCTCACAAAGCCCGAGATCTTAGCAGCTTTGGAAGACGAAAACTGAGAGGAGGAGTACGTGGAGCTTCAGGTTGGAAAGTGTCTGCAAAGACTGACTGAAGTAAACGAGTCAAAACCTTGTAGTCCGTCGAAACTGGAGCCAACTGCTGTTCTTCGTCCACTTCGACGAAAGCGTCACTAACTTCCTCTTCAGACACTGGAGAAGTCGGAGGAAGTAAAGAAGAGTCCCGAGCTTTCTCAAAAGAGAAAGAACGGCGAACAGGAAGAGTTCCCGCCTCCGCTTGTGCTTGCGGAAGAGTGAAAAACTGACGTCCGTAGGCGCGCGTTTGGCGTCCGAAGCCAATCTACTGGCGCCGACAGAAGCGCGCTCAAACGCCGCAGGTGTACACACCTGGCGTCCACGTTGTGCGCGCTGAGCGTACACTGGTGCGCGCCGAGCGTCCTATGTGATGCGCGCCGAGCGTCCACTGGTGCACGCCGAGCGTCCACTGGCGCTCGCGAAACTTGCACCGAGTCACGTTCGGCGTCCACTAAAGCGCGTTTGACTTTCACAGAAGCGCGCTCGGCATCTAAAGAAACTCGCTTCTTATCCACAAGTTTCGTAGCAGCGGAAACAACGCTTCACGAGAGCGAGAAAAACTAATTTCTCGCCTCCTCTAGAAAGTTGCTGGGGAGCAGAACGAACTCTAGAGGAGACTCAAACGGAGAGAGAGACGAGCGAGGAGAGGGAGAGGGAGAACGCCTCGACCTCTTCACAGGAAGATTGTCATCCTTCTTACGGCGACGTGGAACAGTCTCTCTCGAAGGAAAAACATCTCGAAGTTGCTGCTGAAGAGACTGGAGAATCTTGGGGCTTCGTAGGTGAAGCCTCCTTTTCTGGGGAGGGGCTGATCCTGTGAGCAGGAGAGTGGCGAGGGACGCCTTCTTGCTACTCCAGGAACCGCCGCTTCACGCACCTTAGAGCGACTGCGGCGCTCGAAAGAAACATCTAGGGAAGACTCTGCCTCCGAATAATCCTTACGCTTCTTCTGCGGAGGAAAAGCAGCAAACGCACTATCGGGCGACGAGCAAAGTTCCGGAGAACAACTTGGACATGAAGCGTCCCGCACGCGAGCCGTCCTTTTCAGCGGACGTGATGCGGTATGAGAGCTCCACCCCTTGCGCGGGGAGGAAGCTTCAGAAGAAGAAAAGCACTCCTTGAGAAGACGTGCACGCGCAACGCTCCTTGGCAGTCTGGGTATGTTCGTCAGGAAGCTGCCGAAGGCACGCCAGATCGGTGGGGGTTCCTCGTAACCCTCCTTCGACTTTCGACATGCTCTCTCCCCGTAATCTGGGAGTCAAGCAGAGGTCTAGGGGCTAGAGGCGGAATGAGGCCGATCTGACGCACCCTCCACTACACAAGGGGCACTTTCACTGCACTTCTCTTCACTTTTGCTCTCCAGAGCTAACAACTTTGATTCTAAGTTACGAATCGCTCAAGAATTAGCGATAATGTATTACCTTCTACGACACTGTCTCAGGGGCCGGAGGCAACACTACAGGGGTAGGAGCATAATCTACAGAAGGGAGGGTTAGCAGGAGGAATAATTTAAATCTTGCCCCCCCCCTACCTGAAACCACTCCTGGAGGAAGACCTCCTTAACCTATCTCGCTCAAGTTTCTTAAGATAGGTTTCATACGCCTTCCATTCCGACTCTGTTAGTCTTTCACACTCCTTACAACGACTTTCAAACGTACATTCATTCCCCCTGCAAACTTTACAAACAGAATGTGGGTCTACTGAAGCTTTCAGTAGCCTACCTCTACATTCAGACATGGAACAAAATCTAGCGCTAGCAGAACTAGACCCTGACATCTTGATCAAAGAAAAATCAATACCAAATTCAAATCAAACCAAAGTCAACGTGTGCCAAGCCACCGATCCAATTCAGATACCAAAGAAAAACCAAAAACCAAAAGGGATACTCAAGTAGCTAGTAAGTTTCCAAAATCTGGACGGAGGTGCTGCAAACAGGTGTTTCCAGCACCGGCGACAGAAAAATTATGAATAGAAAATGGGAATGATTCCTGATACCCGCCTCCCAGCGGCGGGAATGGGTACTAACCACCTGACTCCCACTGCGTGTGTCGTAAGTGTTTAAATTTCTGTCGGATTCGGAAAAATACAGCTATATATATATCTGACAGGTAAGTTTCATGAACAAAAGATAGTTTTATAATCTTACCTTAAGATCAGGATGCTGAACCTGTAGCACATTAGTAACATAAAAAGGTCCATGCTGGGCAGAACTTTCGTCACTCAGTACCTGGTAATAGATGTAGCCAGAAGATGCCATAGCTACAAGATAACATCCATCATCCTGCAAAATATATAAATTTTTAAAATTCACAAAATAATTTTATCATAAAAGCTAATTGAAAAACCAATATTAGACCATAGAAAAACAAATTCATAAATCTTGAATAAATACCCATTCATCTTTTCTTCTTCAGTGGCCACATCTTGAATCATTGCTATGTTACACATAAAAGTTACAAAACATGACAATTTGTCGAAAATTGCATTTTTCCTAACTATACAAACCTGAGGTCTTTAACAATAGGAAGTAGCTAGCGGCAGCTGGAACGGTCGTAAGCTTCGAACATGGGGAAGGGGGAACCGGTTAGTTAACTGCTGTCCGACCAGTCGCGCGCGACTGGGAGGTAAACAAATCACTTTTGCTTTTGGCCCATGCAAAATACGCAGAGTGAGGGGTGGCATGAGGAGGGACTATATGTAAAGGACCTCAGGGTTTGTATAGTTAGGAAAAATGCAATTTTCGACAAATTGTCATTTGTTCCGATACGTAATACAAACCATCGGTCCTTTAAACAATAGGAAGACTCACTTCTTGGTGGGAGGAATCTGAGTCTTTTGATGAACAGACTGGTGTTCGTCCATCCCTGGAATGCCTCCCTGGTCGTAAGAGCGAGGGAGGGATCCAAGCCTCTGTCCGATTGATCGGGGTGTGCACCGCAGGATCAATGGTCAGACCTCTGGGCCGAGTACTAAGAGAAGAGGCAGGAAGGCGTTATCTCTTCGTACCAGCAAGCAAGAACTTGTTCCTGTTTGCAAGAGGCAACATAAAGTATGGGTTGTCTCAAGCTGGCATCCACTTCCTCCCCCTTGTTGGAGGAAGTGGTGGATATACGCTCCTATCCCTAGTGAAAGGGAAGGATGGGGCTCTGTTGAGTAGCTCACCTGCATCTTGTCCTTATCCAGCAGGGTGACGACCGTGTCCCTCTAACCACAGGTAGAGGGGAAGAAAAAGATGGGAAGAGGAGCCAGTCACACTCTCATTCACTCATCCATTCTTATGGTCACACCAGGACTCGATGCTGTTCAGCCTGCGAGGGTCTGGGTTCGCTACACAACGTGTTGAGCAGCCACCACGGGTCCCAAGGAAAAGGATCCAAGGACCTGTGGGCAATATCCCGAAGGTAGAAGGAAGGGCATGTGGTCTGGTTGACCAGACCCCTGCCTTCAGTACCTGCGCCACGGAGAAGTTCTTGCGGACAAGGCAGCATCTCCTTCGCATCGAAGGCGGTGAAGTCCATTAGGGAGGGTATTGTGAAGGACTCGAACCAATCGTCAGTTACCGAAGGGTTCTGAGTCTTCGCTACGAAGATCGGTACGAAATCGAGCGTCACAAATCCCCATCCCTTTGTGCTTGACTTCTCAAGAGAAGTCATGCAGTTACCTAAGACGAAAAGAAGGGAATAGTCGTATGACCTATCCCTCTTCTCGACTTTGGTTATGTACAGTACTCATACTGACAAGCTATTAAGACTAAGTAATGATTGCTCTGGAACAACCGAACTAAGTCCACAGCATAGTTCGTAACTGACTCGGGCGCTCTGACAGCTGCCGACTGACTGGTTCGGAATCAGTAGAGGCAAGTTGTCCAAGCATCCGGGTAAGTCACGTGGACCTTCGCCCTTTAAAGAGTTATGCTGAGAGACCAAACAAATAAAATATTTGTTAGTCACCGATGCCGGACGGCACGGCGATGATTCTCTTAATGCATAAGCTCAAAAGGCGAAAGTCAATTGCCTTCAAAAGACCGAGGTCCCTGATGGCAAGAAAATCTCATAGACGTTGGATCTCAGCTTAAGGAGAAACAACACTCTGTGACGTTGAAGACGAAGGTAGGCAATGAATGCAACCTACGTCTTCCAGCTGAATCGAGAGAAGGAATCTCAAGATTCTAAACCTGTGCTTGCAAATGACTGAAAACGCTAACCGCCATTTCGTTGCTGTCCGTTGTGCAATGAAAGCGGGGCGTTCTTCAGTAATGAAACACAGGGGAGAGCCGCTTGAAGAACTGCTTCTCATGGGCTGAACGTTTGGAAGTAGAGCTGGCAGGTGTGGGAGTAGGCGATGTCTTTCAATACATCTGCTAATCCGGGGTGAACAATGAACAATTGTACACCTCCGAATACAAGATATTTTGAGGACAAACTCAGATTCCGCAAAAATCATTCGCATTATCGGGATACGATGCAGCAAGAGACTATTACAGAATTCTGTTACCGTGCGTAAACAGAAATAGGAGAGTCGAATAGATATCTCTGTTTAAAATTCTCGCAATACCGAAGACGATGAATACTAGCGTTTCACAGCAGTAGATGGTCATTCATGTATGAGAGAATCCCCGTTAATCAGAGACTTAAGTCCGTGATTGTTGGGCAGAGATACGGTTGTTATTCAATCCAAGCAGGTGAGAAAGACATAAACAACCGTCTATATCAAAGCGGCAGCTGATACTGAAATGCCTCGGGCAATTCAATACGCAGTAGCTGTCCGCTGACTCGTCATCCTGAGTTTGCCAAGTAATCCTTTCACGAAGGAATGCGTTCGGCTAGAACCATCGAGCATAAAAGATATGCTCGAGCAATTATATTTAAGCGAAACGAATTTCGTAAAATATAAAAGCTTAAATGGTGTTGTTGTGACAACACCATAAGTATATAAAATTGAAACTGGAAACTCCTGGGAGGTTGCAGGCAACCCGGGTTGCAGTTTCATTAGAATACTTTTCGTCTAAGTCGCAATCCGTAGAATAACCAGGATATGCGCCTACCCCTCGGACCATTCAACTGCTTAGCAGAATCATGTCGCGAGGTTAATATACGTAGTATATTTGTAGGATTCTGAACAACGATCTCCATCCTAAATTCTTTCCTTCAAGAAAACAAAATAAGGATTGGAGATCGACGACCACCTTCGTTCTCTATTAAAGAAGAGTGAAGGAGAAGTCTTCCTCGAAGGAAAGCTTCAATGGTGAACAGAATACTAAGACGATAGTTCCAGCCAAACTGGATATTCCCGTCCGTTCTTCTCTATTCCAGGTTGGTCGCCTACTGTGAGATAGTCTTCTTTCAGCAGCAGTCTTCTTCCTAATGCTAGAAATTCCAGGAATTCGAGCATAGGCGAGGTTCCCGATTATCGTGTAACATATCGGGGATTCTCGTCTCGCTCACTTTGGACCGTGGTCTCGTCTAAGTGTTTGGAGATCGTAAGAAACTCTAACACTCTGAATGCGCTAGAAATTCCGTAGAATTCTAAGCACTCTGCGACCACCGAATTCGTGAAACGATATCGGCTGGTGGTCCTCTCGATTCCCGTAGAAATCGAGAATGGGGCAGGATCCCTCCTCAACGACCGGGGCTTACGTCAGGTAGGACCCGAAGGTCCCCCCTGGTAGCGCAGTCCCCAACGTGGGATCCTACAGAGAAATCTCTGTAGGACCCTTCCCCTTTCCCTCGTAGCCGTAAGGAGAGAGGGAATGGGGGAGGAATTGGATACTCGCTCGCCTTCCCAGTGGAACTAGCAGTTGGAGAAGAGTAGGAGCAGCCATCGCCTTGCGGCGATGGCCTCTCAGAGTCTGGGAAAACGTATCGTCAGGAGAAAACGTTTTCCCCACCCCGAGGAGGGTTACGAACTCTCACTGTAGGTAAGGGTCTGCCGCCACTGTGAACGTCGTCTGGGGGGGGCTGATCGACACCTGACAGGAGAGAGCCGATACCGTCCTCCGACTAATTCCAGTCCTCCGTCGAGGTCGAAACCTCTCAGGAGGACCGAAGGAGTATTTAAATACGGTGTCCGAAGACACGTAGAAACGCCGCTGTCGCAGTAGAGGAGGTGGAAGTAGCTTGATCGACCGGCCAGAACTGAGAGAGCCTTCTTGTCCGGAGACGAGAGACTCTGGTTCAAGACAGAATCGGCAAGCTCCGATCGCGGCAAACCCACCGTCGGTTTGGGTTCCCTCTCGGGCCCCAGAACGACTCGAGCAGAGACATGGGCTCTGCTGGTGGGAGCGGCGATCCTTACCCCCGGTCGTTGTGCTGACGAATCAGTGCAATAACCTGGGTAAAGTTACTCTGAATCTCGGAAGTTACAGCGTCTTGAGGAGTAGGACCGTCCAGTCCCTCCAACAAGAGCAGCTCCCAGGACCCTCCTCCTTCAGAAGAAGGACCAGCAACAGATCCCTGACGGTTGCCTCCAATCACTTGCGCGTACGTCCTGGTTGGTCCTAAGACCAACCTGGCACGTGCGGCGTCGTGACGGGATCGTGAGCGGCGCATCTCTCACGATCACTCCTATATACCTCGCTCTTCCTGGCGTATGCCGAGGAAGTTGAAGGTATCGGAGAGACAGAACTGACGATACCCCCTCTCCCCCTGACGGTCGCCTCCAATCACTTGCGCGTACGTCCTGGTTGGTCCTAAGACCATACGTGGCACGTGCGGCGTCGTGACGGGATCGTGAGCGGCGCACCTCTCACGATCACTCCTAGCTACCTGGCTCTTCCCGGTGTAGGCCGAGGAAGTTGAAGGTAGTGGAGAGACAGACCTGACGCTCCCCCCCCGCTCGCTGGCAGGACCAGCGTACGTGGGGGGCTGCAGCCGATCACCAACCCGCGGTGGGGATCGATCTGCAGGGCCTGGGCCGTGCCGCTCACCTGTGGCGAGCGGCTCGACTGAGAACGTCGACGCTGATGTCTAGCGTCAGGCGAGCTGTTGCTGGTCACCGTCTCCGCCGGTCCCGATGGGAGCGGCGTCAGGTGACCTGCTAGGCTCGTTGTCGCGGTGAGACCGGCGAGCGTCCTCTCGGCGCGTCGAGCCGCTGGTACCAGCCGTGGCTGGTACCGACGACCGCGGGGACCCCTTCCTCGCCTCAACCCGTGGCTGGTCAGCGACCGTCACGTCAACCCGAGCAGCCAGCTGGTCGCTGCGAGAGCGTCCACTGGCCTAGCGAGAGTCGTCTGCACGACACTCGCCAGTCTTCTGCTCCGCGCTTCGGTCTTGGCGGCGAGCGAGCTCGAGTGTCAAGACTTTGGCTGGACGGTCTCCCGCGGGGAGGACCGTCCACTCGGTACTTCTCGCTAACGAGAAGCCGAGGCGGATCCTGGTTTAGCGGCAGAACCGCTAAAACCAGGCGAGGAAGTGCCAGCCGAAGCTGGTACTCCTCTGGTCCCCGTCTTCTTCTCCTGGTAGAAGAAAAGACGGGCCCTGTTCCGAGGGAGCAGGAGGACCAGCAGAAGAGCTCCCCGAATCGCCGGAGCGAGACGGGCCCTTAGAAGGTCCCGAAGGAGCCTTCTTAGGGGGGAAAACCCGGGTTACCAGCTGGTCGCTGCAAGAGCGGCCGCTGGCCTGGCAAGAGTCACCTGAGCGTCTCTCACCCGCCTTCTGCTCCGTGCCGCGTCTTGGCGCCGAGCGAACTCTGGCGCCGAAACTTGGCTGCACGGTCTCCCGAGGGAGAACGCACACTTCGGGATCCCTCGCGAACAGAGACCGAGCCGGAACCTGGCGTAGCGGCATCGCCGCTAGCACCAGGCGAGGAAGTACCAGAGCTAACCGATACTCCTCTGGTCCCCGTCTATCTCTTCCTTACGGAAGGGGAGACGGGCCCCGCTCCCGAAGGAGCAGGAGGACCAGCAGAAGGACCCCCCGTCCCACCGAGGTGGGACGGGCCCTTAGAAGTTCCTTGAAGGAGACTTCTTAGGGGGGAAGGCAGCCTTCTTCTTCTTCGGCTTATGGGCCTTAGAAGTCGAAGGGGAGAGGCAGCAGCAGACGATGAAGACGAAGAAGTGACAGCTTCCTCTCTCCTCTTCCTCGTCAGCTCTCGCAGGACAGTCGTCAGGTCCTCCATCCAGGAGGGAGCCGGGGCAGTTGCCGAAGCAACAGGGCCCGACTGCACCTGTCCGGAAGGACCTGGGACTGGGGAAGACACACCGTGGGCAGGACCAGCATGGACAGGCACAGGAATCAGGAGCGACAGGAACAGCAACCAGCTCAGGAGCGGCAGGAACAGCGGCAGCGGTAGACCCAGAAGGGACAGCCAAGCCAACAGCGGGAATCACATCAGCGGCAGGTACGGCAGGCCCAGCGATCGCCTCGTAGAATCATCGGCAGCCAGCGGAACCTGGGTCCTGGCGGCCGGTCCAGGGGCGAGCTGCTGGAACAGCGGAAGTCTGGGGCAGGCAACACGAAGAAAACAGGCGGCGGCGGCAACCCCACCTCGGTACGCTGCGGCCCTAGTAGCGGCAGACGGCGTCATCGACACAGCATGGGGAGTGTAGACCAGGAGGGGGGGGGACAGGGGGATGGAGCAGCATAAGCGGCCGTGGTAGTAGTGGAGACCGCCCCAGACCTCGCTAGACGCTGCAGCAGCCCGTGGATGCTAGGCACGCCCTGCCTCCGCGGTGGCCTCCATACCTGTCCAAGGTCGTCTCCCACGGATGTAGCACCTGCGGTAACATAGATAGATTAGTAAGAGGGGTTCCCTCACGCACGGGGGGAAGACATGCCCTACCCCGAACGCAAGGAAGACCCCAAATACAAAATACAACGAAGAAGCTGAGCGGGGGGCAGGAAGGAAGACGAAGAATCGGATACCAAGGGAGTCGCGGGAGAGCTTTCCGACGACTTCCTGGCAGACCTTCGCTTCCCCTACCCCCGCACAGCAGTGAAAAGTAATATGAAACAGAATACTGCCCTTGCGATTCACTTCATAGAACTTAAAGGGAAAAGATCAATTCCCGGTAAGACGAAACTTGATCCAATAATGATGCTATCATAAAAAATATTATGAAAATGAAACAGAATACTGCACTTGCGATTCATTTTCACATAAAAAAAAATCGTAAGGATCAATTCCCGGGTAAGAACGAAAATTGATCCAAATTAAATTTCATGCAAATAAATAAAAATGAAAATGAAAAGAATATTGCAATTGCGAATCCACTTTCATTGCATTCTATTATACAAAATTAAAAGGCTCGTGCCGAGCGCAATCACACTCTCGGTAACGAACGCACAGGGCAAAAATATAATGAAAAGAGCACTTACATTTCAATTACACACTTTCGCCCAAAATACATGACTCGGAGCGAGCGCGCCCGCCCTCGGCACCGAGACATAATTCAAGGGTTCAATTCATGAAAAGAGAGGAAATCGCCGCATCTACGGCGATAACTCCATGTTGGTTCATAATTAAGTAATGAAAATGAAAACAGTGTACTTACAGTTTCATTTTCAAGTCAAACAAACCATTAGTAGAAAACACAATATAAACAAAGCATACGACGATTGAAGCGAGGGCAAGAGAGCGATGACGAACACGTCCTTCACACCCACGGCCGAAAGCAAAAGTGATTTGTTTACCTCCCAGTCGCGCGCGACTGTCGGACAAGCAGTTAACTACGTTCTCCCCTTGTTCGAAGCTTACGACCGTTCCAGCTGCCGCTAGCTACTTCCTATTGTTAAAGGACCGATGGTTTGTATTACGTATCGGAACAATTGGACTATTTATTATACTTACGCGAGTGCTGATGAAGCAAGCATCCTTAATTTTCCCAGATGGTAAGGGGAAATAATACTGAGGTGAAAGGGAATCTATACTGAGATCATAGATTTTGACAAACTCTGCAGTGACTAGGGCAAGTTGTGTCTGTTGCCCTGGTAACCACACAGCACGTATTATGTAATTTCCAGACTCCAGTTGAGGATGTAGAACAAGGTGATCAGATACACTTCCTGCACTTGCGAATGTTAATACATGGCAATCCTGTAGAAATCAATATCAATGTATACCATTTCACTCAAGCATATATGTAGTTTTAAATGTCTTACTAGGACCATCTTTAAGAAATATACACAACATATATATCTTTATGTGCAAAAGATACCTACGGTAATTTATTGGATGGCTTACTTCAACATCTAATCTTCTCAATGGCAAAATATGTCAAGATGATCTAGCTCAAACAACTGATCTACTGGTACTAAGTCGGTCATTCAACTTTCTAAATGATACTGCAAAAGTGAGGAAAATATCACAATACAGTGTGGCCAGCTAAGCTAATGCTGCTTTACAAAAACCCCATGAATAGACTTACTTTGAGTCCACAAACAGCTAAGAAATCATCATTTGCTGGGTTGGCAGTGATGGACAGCACAGTGAAGGGCACAGGAGCTGAGGAAAGCCTCGTCAGTGTTAGCTTTTTCTTGGCAGAATCATGTTGCTTCAAGAGGGAAGAAAGCTGAAGAACTGTTATTTTTCCTTTCTCATGAGAGACAGCCAAATGCTGCCTTTTACCTCCTGGTGATGCCAGACAACACATTGCTACACGACGTATCATGTGAGCAGACACTAGCTGGCGTATTGTCTGCCCTTGTTCACCTGAATAGTTGAGTCGCACATTTTCAAAAGCCCCTTCTTGAGATCCAAGGGTGGCAACCATTAACTGTTCTGATGACTCAATAGCCTAAAATGAAGAAAAACCATAGAATTAACTGAAAAATGTATACAATTCATAATAAAACAACAATATGCACTGCATCTTCAACAGCAAGAAATATACACTTATAACTCATTCATATTATACATAATTGTCACTGAAGAAATCCCTTAAGTCACCTTTGCATTGGTGTGAACCTGATTCAGGGCTGCCAGTGCACGCTGGTAAGATCCAACAGAGCATGACTCTGCCGCACTTTCTTGAACAGTCGGAAGTAATTCAGACAGGAGATCAAGAACAGTAGCTGCCAGTTCACTGCCGCTCACCTCACCCACCAGTAAATCTCGAACATTTTCTGTAACAGATTTCCTTTTCAAGCTCCATTGCAAATTAAGAATTCAATATAGATTTAAGAAGACATAATAACAAAAGAGACTATTTTCACAAAGTAAAATAAATAGATTATCCTTACCAAGCTTCTTTGCAAGAGCTTGCCTTTGCTTGTGTGTATCATCTCGATGCTTATCCTGCAAAAAAAAAATGTTATTGTTAGTATACAATAAGGTTTTGTACATACTTACCTGGCAGATATATACTTAGCTATACGTCTCTGACGTCACGACAGAATTCAAAACTCGCGGCACACGCGACAGGTAGGTCAGGTGATCTACCTTACCCGCCGCTGGGTGGCGGATGTAAGAACCAATCTCCCTTTCCAGCCAGAATTTTTCCTTCCACCGGTCTCCTGAGGGAGGCTGGGCGGGCCATCAATCGTATATATCTGCCAGGGAAAGTATGTACAAAACCTTATTGTATACTAACAATAACATTTTTGTACATGAACTTTCCTGTCAGATATATACTTAGCTGATTGACACCCTTGGTGGAGGGAAAGAGACAGCAATATAAATATGGAAAAAAGGGGAAAACAACACTAGTTGTAGGATGTAAAAACAACCTTGTTCTTACCTGTTTAGGCAGAAGACTTCGTAGTTACTGTCTATGAGTCTGCGTTGCCTTAAGAGCTTCAGCGAGGGCGTGACCTACAGCTGACAGACTCTTTGGGTCTATCAAAGGGATTTGGTTGTCCGCTTACTTGATAGAATCCGAGCAGGATCTGTCAACGGGGATTCGCCCACTTATATGACAGAACCTAACCACTATCATTGCAAGGAGCTCAAACATACACCGATCACCTAACCAATCTAATCATTGTTAGCACTACGAAATGAAAAACATGCCTACCCGCATGTTCTTTCAAACAACCAAAAACTTACAACCTAACAAGGGGAAAAAATATATACTACTAAGGATATGTCTCAGCTCCCTGCCCCAGCACCGAATCCGCCGATACGTACGGGCCTAACCCGAAGCACTTTTTCATACGTAATTTTGACGTCTCTCAGATAGTGGTTTGCAAAGACGAGTTGCAACGCCAGAATGTTGCCTTCATAATATTACTCAGGGATATGTTTTTGTTAAAAGTCAATGACGTGGCAATAGCTCTTACCTCATGAGCTTTGACCTTAAGAACTTTGTATTGACTTTCCTCACATATCGCATGCGCTTCTTTCACCAGGCTTCTGATAAAGAAAGAAAGCGCATTCTTCGAAAGTGTCCTCCTTGGATCTCTTACAGAGCACCAAAGGTTGACATCATTGCCCTTAAGTTTTTTCTTTCTCTGTAGATAGAATTTCAAACTTCTTACTGGGCAAAGAGACCTCTCTGCTTCCTCGCCTACTAATGCAGACAATCCTTGTACTTCAAAGCTCCTAGGCAAGGATTTGAGGGGTTCTCGACTTGGCTAGAACGAAGGAAGGAATGAACAGATAGCTGCATCTCCTCTGAATCCCACATTTCCTTCTAGTGCATGGAGTTCACTAACCCTTTTTGCGGAAGCCAATGCCATGAGGAAAATTGTCTTCTTCGTGAGGTCTCTAAACGATGCAGACTGAGGCGGTTCGAACTTATTGGACCTCAGGTAACGTAGCACTACATCCAGATTCCAACTCGGAACCCCTGGAGAAACCTTCTTGGATGTTTCAAACGATCTTATTAGATCATGAAGGTCCTTATCTTCTGAGAAATGTTTTAAGTTTCTGTGCCTAAACACTGCAGATAGCATGCTACGATAGCCTTTAATGGTTGATACCGCCAATCCACTTTCTTCCCTAAGGAAAAGTAAGAAGTCTGCTATTTGTGTCACAGAGGTACTGGAAGAGGAAAAGTGATGGTTCCTACACCATCGCCGAAAGACGTCCCACTTCGATTGGTAGACTCTAAGGGTAGAAGGCCTTCTTGCTGCTGCGATAGCCGTTGCAACTCTTGCGAAAAGCCTCTCGTTCTGACCAAACTTTTGACAGTCTGAAGCCAGTCAGATCTAGAGCGGGGAGGTTTTTGTGATACCTCTCGAAGTGGGGTTGTCTGAGCAGATCGATCCTCTGTGGTAATGTTCTCGGAAGATCTACTAACCATTCCAGTACCTCTGTGAACCATACTTGTGCGGGCCAGAACGGGGCTACCAGCGTCATCCTTGCTGCCTCCGATTCTGCAAATTTCTTTAGTCTCTCTCCCAGTATCTTGAATGGAGGAAAAGCATACGTGTCTAGACCCTTCCAATCTAGTAGGAACGCGTCTATCGACACTGCCCTCGGGTCCGATATCGGAGAGCAGTAGTTGGCTATCCTCATATTCTTGGCTGTGGCGAAGAGGTCTATATGAGGTTTGCCCCAAAGCTTCCACAGGTCCTGGCAAACATCTTCGTGCAGAGTCCACTCTGCCGGCAGGACTTGATCTTTCCTGCTTAGGAGGTCTGCTCTGACGTTCTTTTCTCCCTGTACGAACCTGGTAAGGAGACAAATCTTCCTTTTTTCTGCCCAAAGCAGAAGTTCTTTTGCTGTCTCGTACAGGGAGAAAGAGTGAGTCCCCCCTTGCTTCCTGATGTAAGCCAGGGCCGTGGTGTTGTCCGAGTTGATCTGAACTGTTGAAGCTAGGACGTGGGGCTCGAAAGCTTTCAAAGCTAGCCAAACCGCCATCAGCTCCTTCTTGTTGATGTGCCAGGTCACCTGTTCCTTGTTCCAGGTGCCTGACACTTCTCTTGAGCCGAGCGTCGCTCCCCAACCTGTTTCCGAGGCGTCGGAATACAACACTTGGTTGGGGTTCGGAATGTGAAGGGACATCCCTTCTGCAAACTTGAGAGGGTTGGCCCACCAAGAGAGGTCCTTCTTGATTTCCTTTGAAATCTCGAAGGAGAACTCTAGGTTTTGTGAACGACACCTCCAGTTTCGATGGAGAAAGAACTGGAGAGGTCTGAGGTGCAACCTTCCTAGAGAAAGGAATTGCTCCAACGAGGAGAGTGTCCCCAACAAACTCATCCACTCCCTCGCTGTGCATACTTCTTTCTCTAGGAAGGCTTTGACTTTCTCTGACCCTCGGGCTATCCGTTCTGGAGACGGAAAAGCCCGAAAATCCAGAGAAGCCATCCGAATGCCCCAGATAGATACGATCTTGACTGGGGATCAACTGAGACTTTTGAAAGTTCACCAAAAGTCCCAGAGAACTTGCCATGAAAAGGGTCTTTTGTAGGTCCTCCAAACATCTTTCCTGAGACTTGGCTCTGATCAGCCAGTCGTCCAAGTAAAGGGACACTCTGACTCCCTCCAAATGTAGCCATCTTGCTACATTTTTCATTAGGCCTGTAAAGACCTGAGGGGCTGTTGAAAGGCCGAAGCACAAGGCCCTGAACTGGAATATCCTTCCTCCCATCATGAACCTGAGGTATTTCCTTGACGAAGGATGGATAGGCACATGGAAGTAAGCGTCCTGAAGATCTAGGGACACCATCCAGTCCCCTGGCCGAAGGGCCGCCAACACTGAGGATGTCGTCTCCATGGCGAACTTCCTCTTTTCTACAAAGAAATTCAGGGCGCTTACATCCAGAACCGGTCTCCATCCTCCTGAGGCTTTTGGAACTAGAAAAAGGCGGTTGTAAAAGCCCGCTGAGCAAGGGTCGCTCACTAGCTCTATAGCCTCTTTCTCGAACATTTGTTCCACTGCTTGTGTTAAAGCAAGGCTCATGATGGGATCCCTGTACCTGGCCACCAACTCCCTCGGAGTCGTTGTCAACGGTGGTCTTTCCGTAAAAGGAATCAGATATCCTTTCCTTATTATAGAGAGGGACCAGTTGTCCGCTCCTCTCTTTGTCCAGGCTTCCGAGAATCTTAGAAGTCTGGCACCTACTGGTGTTTGGAGGACTACTTCCCTACTTTCTTAGCTCTGACAGAGCGTGAGAAGGATCTACCTCTCTTGAAAGTTCTATTACCTCTCGAGGTAGAGGCTCTAGAAGGGGGGCCCCCTCGAAAGGGCTCCTGTCTAGCTGGAGTCTCCTTCTTAGTCTTCGTCTGGAAGGAGGTCTTAGGCTTCCGTGCCGACTGTGCGAGCATGTCCTGAGTCGCCTTCGCAGAGATAGATCCTGAGATGTCCTGGATTATCTTCTTTAAAAAGTTGGAAAAAGCAGAGGCGAGAGCTGCGAATACAGGAGAGAGGCTCTTTGGGCATGCGAAACAGACTTCGTCAGAAAAGAGCAGAAGACTGATCTCTTCTTAAGGATCCCTGCTCCAAAGAGGGAGGCTATTTCGCTCGATCCATCTCTAACTGCTTTGTCAATGCACGTTAGAACACTGTTTAGATCTTCTGGCGAAATAGCATCCGGGTTCTGAGTCTTCTTAGCCAAGACCCCCAAAGACCAGTCAAGGAAGTTGAAGACTTCCAAGACTCTAAACATTCCCTTCAGCAGGTGGTCAAGCTCGTTCATAGCCCAGGTCGTTTTAGCCGACAAAAGAGCCGAGCGTCGTGCTGCATCCACCAGAGAAGAGAAGTCCGCATCCGCCGATGAAGGAAGACCCAGACCTAAGGGTTCTCCAGACTCGTACCAAAATCCGAGTCTGCCCGTAAGCTTGGGAAGGAAGGAAAGGGAAAGAAAACACAGTTTTTCCCTTTCTCCTTCCTTAGAAAGCAGCCAATCACCAACACCTCTCAAAGCCTTCTTCATTGAGATGGTTGGCTTCATCCTCACACAAGAGGAAACTTTCGTCTTCTTCGAAGTCGAGAATAAAGAGAGAGGAGACGGAGGAGCGACGGGAGTAAGGGAGTCTCCAAACTCTTGAAGAAGTAGATCTGTAAGGATCTTGTAGGACGAAACTGACGAGTCCTTCACCAAATCCTCTTCTGAAGGTTCAACTTCATCCACTGAAGAACCCTCCGCTTCTTTACGAGTGCAGTTAGCCTTCTCTAAAGAAATGCGCCTGTCCAGAGAGTGTCTAGTAGTAGACTGGCGCCTATCAGGGGAAGCCAAAGTTTCTGGAGAGCTCCTCTCGAATGAGTCCTTCCTACTCTGATGAGTGCTTGCTCTTTGCTCCTTAATCCTACTCCTAGAATTCCGGGCTTCCAAGGGGGAGCGCCTGCTAGGAGAGGAGAGCCTACTATGCTCAAGGCGCTTCTCAGGCTCCATGCGCCTGTTCAAAGGAGAGCGGCTGCCAGGCGAGCTGCGCCTACCATGAGGCGAACGCCTACTAGGCTCTTGGCGCCTACTTACAGGAGAGCGAAGGTCTGGAGAAGGTCGCTTACTAGGAGACCGGCGTCTACCATGCTCCACAAACTTCGCACCCGACTTGTGTGTCTCTTCAAAAGGTAGTCTCCCAGAAGAGACATATCTTTCAGGCTCTACGCGCCTGTCCTGAATCGAGCGGCTAAAAGTAGAGCCGCGCTTATCAGGAGAAAAAGCGCCTATCAGGAGAAAAGCGCCTATCCTCCGCACCACGCTTGGGAGCGGAGAGACGTCTACTTGGGAGTAGCGCCTACTAGGCTCAAGGCGCCTAACATAAGGCGAGATCCTGTCTCTAGACGAATCCATCAAAGAGTAGGCTCTCTTATCCGGGGAATGAAGGATCTTCGTAAAAGAGCGCGAGGACGAGGCTGTACGCCTGTCTTTAGACGAACGCCTACTAGTCGCTAGATCCCTTCCTACTGGAGAGATGTAGTCACCAGGAGAAAGCTTCTTGGGCGATTGATGCCTGGAAGACGACAAGCGCCTGCTGAGGGAAGAGCGCCTCCTTCCATCCGCTGATAAAGGAGAGAGAACCGACTCTGACTGAGACGGTAAGACAGGTGAAGGAATCCTAGACTTCTTGACAGGGAGAGAGACGTCTTTCCGACGCGTTCCTCCTGCCAAGGAGCCCGCCAGTGCCGAAATCTGCGCTTGCAGTCCCGCAAGAATTCGAGCTGGAGATCTTTTACACGGGTTATCAAAAGAACATTCTTTACCTCTACATTTAAAGCAAACTGTGTGAGGATCTACCGTAGCTTTCGGTAGTCTCACCTTGCATTCATCCATAGCGCACACTCTAAACATAGAAGATTTCTTAACCTCTAACTCAGACATCTCGAAATCAAAGAAAAATCCAAATCAATATCCAAAAACAATCCACAAATGCGTATGCCAAGCCAACAAGATCAGGTACTTCACCGAAAGTCAGTCCAAATAAATCCACGGCAACGAGAAATGAATAAAGCTGTCAGGAGGTAACAACCACAGGTGTAGTCGTCACCGGCGACAGAAAAATTCTGGCTGGAAAGGGAGATTGGTTCTTACATCCGCCACCCAGCGGCGGGTAAGGTAGATCACCTGACCTACCTGTCGCGTGTGCCGCGAGTTTTGAATTCTGTCGTGACGTCAGAGACGTATAGCTAAGTATATATCTGACAGGAAAGTTCATGTACAAAATGAAAGATTACATTAACAATACAGTACACTAATGGTTTTTATTATCTCAAACCATAATAAAATGTAAGAATAATAGTGGATATTTCCCCAGAATGACTCGATCACTCAACCAGCAAAACTTTTAATAGTAGAAGAACAAATTCTGAGATTGCATTAGTGAGGGGAAATTTCAAAACTGTCATCACCACCTGAATGCCTTGAGAAGGAGACGAAGGGCGCCTTCGAAGAGATGATGGGAGGAGGGGCTCAACTCCAAAGGCTGCTGGGCCACTGGAGGAGCCAACACCATCCTCATATGATGCAGGGCTGCGTTTAACTAAAGCCTTGGGTAAAAAAAAAATATATATATATTAAAAATGCAGCCTTTTCTCCAAATATTAAATCTACTTAGTATACTGATGATCAAAACACATTACTGCACGTTTCTTACGCATTGCAAAGAAGTTTATTCATACTTTCTCTGATAGCAGATTTATAATCTCAGTTCCCACAACTGCATTCAAACCAAAAGCTGAGCAATTAGCCACATAATAAGCTATCCAATATTGGCAAAGAATTTCTTACCTGACAAGATCCATCTTCCTTAGCACCACAGTCACAGAAGAAGGCTCCATACTTAGCATAGGTCACATCATGACCGCGATGACACACTCTGGCGCACACGGTACATACCCCAACACCATCAACCATGCGACAGGTGTGACAGTGGTACCAATGCTGGTGCATGAATTCCTTTTGGGTGACTGTAAAGGTGCATAACTTGTTGCACATACTATCTTCATCCTACAGCAAGAACAAAACCATTTTTGAAAACAACTTTTGGCATGATTTCATGTGAAAGCTCAATACTATTGCTAATGGAAAATGGTAATAAGGAAAATACTGTATAATTACAGTACATCAGAAAAGGACCTATTAAAAAGAAAACCAATAAACACAATTATTTAACCTATTAAAAAGAAAACCAATAAACACAATTATTTAAAATGCATTAAATAATCAGATTATAACACTAAAATACTGCGATAGCAATCTGAACTACAAAGAACCATTATTTTTAAATAGGTTAGCTAGCCTACCACTTTAAAAACCACAACTCCCATGGGGATGGCCTGAAGCTTTGGTGTTTAGACATAAATAGCAATGAAACCAAAACAAATATGTTCAAAGTAAATAGAACAATTTTACAGATAAAAAATTAGCCAGCATTATTATAAAACAGGAACAAAAGGGAATGGATGAGAATGAAGGGGCACTAAGCAATGTGCAAGTTATGAAGTCCATGCTTACGATACAGTGTATTATACAGTTTAGAGATATCAGACATTAGGGTTCCCAAGATGAAACTGAATCATATGTAATCAGAAATTTCAGAAAAACTGAGGTTGTAGTCAATCATGAAATCGTGAAACCTTAAAACTGAGTAACAGAATTAACCCGGATCTATAAATTCATACTAATGCACAACAAATTCCCTACTCTGATAACTTCCAAAATCTAACTTTGGTTCCTACTGAAGCAATGAAGAACTTACAGAATCTTCGCCAGCACTATCTTCATCTTCTTGAGTGAGATCATCGACCCAATCTGAATCTGTATCGGCTGTAAGGTCAAGTTCATATGGTGGGGAGGTCATGCCACTACGGTAAGCGACAGCCCAGCGTTCACTGCTGACCTGAAAATGAATTACATATCACTTAGCTCATTACCATTCACTGATGTAGCCCCTCATCTTATCAGATGTTTCATGAGTCTGGCCTTCTGGTAAGCAGGGAATTCTAATATGCCTTAAAGAGCATTTATTATAAGCTAATCTGAAAAAAGTACCCTAAAGTATAACCTACAACAATTTAAGCCTCCATAGTCAACATTAATTTCATATTATTTCCAATATAAAAAGCCTCCACTTTATACATTCATCATCCAATTCAAGAGCCTCACATTAAGGAAAGCTTACAAAATATCTTACTAAGACATATGATTGGACTGATGGCTGACAAGCTATGGTGCTTCTATATATATTTTATATGATCTATTAAATATCAATATCTACACCAAATAAAACAAAATTCTGATTTGTGATTCAAAGATTTTTTTTTAAATTTGAATCTCAATTTCAAATGATTTTTGCATTAAAAATTTTTCTTATCTACTATATCTACATACCTTCAGTGCAGCAACAACATCGCTAACATAAGAGAGCAAGTGACACATGGCTTCCAAAAGTCCTTTATCCTTTTCTCCAATTAAGTGTTGCTTACTGTTAAAATAAACACAATCATTTAATAGTTATCAACATACTCATTCAATAGCTATTCAGTTGCTTACTGTTAAAACATGCTTATCACTTGTCAACTGTTGTCAACATTACCAAAAACAGTAACTCCTGTCATTACTTTTTTATGAATCTCACTTCATAGGCTTTCAAGAAATAAAAAATCCCAGAATTCATTCTAATCTTCCATGAATCTATAAAAATATCCTTCACACCAATGAACTTAAATTTCCTTGAAATCTGTTATCAGTTTCACATTCTAGATCTCTCTTATTACAGCAACATGGTGCACACATCAGCAGTGACTGCTAACATAGATGACCAATGGAATTTTAAGTTGTAGCTGAGGTTTCAGTGGCAAATGAAATGGCTAACAGTGTGGACAAGGCAAGGACCTACATAGTGTAGAAATGGTACTACCAAAAGGATCCAAAGGATCCTGGTTAATTAACCATGAACAAGCAAGGAACCCTTGATTGCTGCAACCAAGCTACCACAAAAAACAGCTGAATACTGGGGAATTTCTGTATTGAGGATCTGGTTCAAACAACTATGTGATACTGCCAGCAACTGTGATAACTCCTAATCCCAACTTCCAACCTCAAGAAATGTTGCTCAGGAAATCCAGCCTCAAGAGTTGCTCAAGAAAGAAACTGTGGTATCAGCAGATCTGAATTACAGCTTTGCCTGTAGCTAAAGAAATTCCTATTTATTCTTGCACTAGGGGTTGGCCATGGCCAGCCCAAGAGTTTGTCAATGCCAGCACATTTGACAGTGGCTTTGTATTAGGATGGAAACAGTAATGGCAGCTGTGAGCAACAGCAGGCAGGCAGACTGAAAACCATGTGCATTCAAAAGAATGAGCAAGTTGATAATGCATACCCAGATAAACAGTTAATAAAAAATATATAAACTAGCAATATGCAAAAAAAAAACATATATAAATAAACAGGTGATGCTGACCCAAGTATTGAAAAATACACAATAATGGATGAAAGTTGACATGTCACTAAGAGTATTTTTCTACAAAGATTCTCATATTTTACAATTAAATTAATACTATTTACTACTCCAAGTGCACAGGATCTTACATTCTTAAAATCTTTACTTGAACATGAAAATCCAAGATTTCAAGGGAAACAAGAAACTTACCACTGGGTTACCCAAGAAGTTGCAGCTCTGAAAAGCGTTACATGTCCCGTGCCAGAGCCTGCACTTGCTAATGATGACATGACAGAGAGCAGATGAGTCATACTCGCTAATCCTTCAGATCCTGTCGATACTAAAGATGAGCCAAGGGGCACAAGGGATCGCAACAGCCCATGAGCTACTTCCTGCATGATAAGAAATCATTGAAGAAGCTGCATATATACTATATTATAAAATTTATTCCATGCCAAAGGATCAATCAATATCTGGAAATACTCTATTGTACAATATATAGCTTAAAAATAACAAGCCTGGAAGATGAATATTCAATTTGAAAAAACATGGAAAATTTAACTTCCAACTAACCTCGGCATACTGAGTGTCTTGTGTTATTATGTAAGCTGTTAGTGTTCGAAGAAGCTGCCAGCTATTAGGAGTTCCTTCACCTTCTGTAGGAGTTGTGGTCAGAAGATTAGTAGAGAGCCAGCCTTGCAACATGCCTGACTCTAGCCACGATCCAACAGAAATACGGCTGCACACAGATGCTAAAGTGTGATCTGTAGGATTTTTCTCCGCTGAAATATAGAAGAGTATATCAATGAGTTATTAACTACAGCAATAAAATTTCCAAGCTACATTTTCCAATTTTACTGATATTTTCAACTACATAGTATAAGTCAAAAGCCAACTATACAGTACAATTTAATTTACCTAGCTGGAAAACTCTTATGAAAAATTTGACTATATGGATTGGCAATGTTGCAGAAGATGTATCTCCAGTTAAAGGGGGACTCAAAAGAGCCGACACAAAATGTGACTCTGCAAGCACTCTGTCTAATGCCAGCTTCCCTGCAGGCACTTCCAGTAGTTCTTCTAGGAATGTTGTACAGCCTTCCAAAATTTGATCATCCAGTACACTAAGAGTGGAAAAACAATAAAAGTTAAATATCACATCCATATCACAAACATATTTACTACCAAAAGCAACTTAGCAATTTTCAAATTAATTATACAAAGACTAAGTTCTGTCAGAGATGCACTCACAATAGAGAGAAAAAACTCTATATATTACACTGCTTCAATCAAACAACATTGCTGTCTGCTGCGAGGGTTAACCTATCAACAAAATTCTATAAGGTGGTACAATTTACTACATATATGCCCTTGCAAGATCACTATTAGCACTACAAAATCTTTCAATAATGGACTTGTTATATGTTGCTGTTAAATCACAAGCACTGTGTGCTGTTCAACAAACTGATTAGCGTTGAGATACTTCCCATGTTTACACAAATGAAACACTTAGGAGTGGGTATTACTTAGTCAAGAACAAGGCAGGTAAGCTTGTAGTTAATGCTAACTAGCGTGCTCAAGAGTTTGTCATTATTATCCATCTTGAGTATCCATCATCATTGTGCTATGATCATCAAATCATTATAGTCTTGCTTTTATATATCTACACCTTTATTTGTGCTAACTTGGTACATCCCAAGTATCTGTTCCAGGCTGAATGTATAACCACATTACATCTTATTGTAATCATCTGGTTTTAAATGAGATCCATAAATTCTTAAACGTCAACAGCTGTACACACCTACATACCGGTGTCTAATATACCAAAAATTAATGTTGAAAACATTAAATGCAGTGATAAAAATGTCTGCCGAACAGAAGTTAAGATGGAACATGATATCAATAACATTAACGGAGTCGAAACTTACCCCTCACATATGGCTGTAGACTGCAACAAAGACTCTACTCTGTACAAGAGATGAGTATACAGTGTAATCTGGAAAGGATCTGGTGAAGTAGAGGAATCACCACCCTCAGGAGTAGGCATCAATCTATCCAAGGCTGTAGAGACAGACTCCGAAACATGATCACATGTGGCATCTACAGCCAAACTGATCAATGTATTGGTCAAAACTCCTCCGTTTTTATCATCGTCACCACACCAGCTGTCAAACAAAAAAGATTAAACTGTTCTATAGACAATTAAAAAATTATCAATACAACAATCTAACTATAATCCTAAAAAAACTTAATACAAAAATCTAATTTCCTCACAATAAGAAGTTTTCACACTGGCACTTGTTTAATATGTCTGTATTGCCAATTAAACAGAAGTATATAGTACTAACCTTGCCAAATCTGTTACAAATGTAACTAATGTGTGCATAACATGTTTGAGAGCCAAGTTAATGCTGAAAGATGGCTGAGCAGACAAGGTGGATATGTGGCCCATAACAACACCTGACACGTACGTTTCTCCAGGCAGGACATCACTACTCATACTGTTCCTCTGTAAAAGATATTTAAAGAAGGATGAGCATCACAAGTACAAATTAATTCTGTGTTAATATAAAATGTCTCTATTACATTTAGTTTACAAACAAGGATCCTAAAAAAAAATTAACTTTTCCTTACCCATGCATGATTGGCTGGAAAATCTGTCATTGTGTTCGAATTCCAGTTGTCAAGAGCCGTTTTCAATGGTGCAGGCAAAGAAACCTTTGATAGGCAAGGTGGGTGGGGACCAGCTCTAGTAACCTGATTACCAGATACAGATAGCACAATGCAGTAAGCTTCTAGTTCCTCAGGTGATAACCTGCTTACCTCTTCCAGGACTCCATTCATCTGCTGTAAAAGACTCCACCTGCAACAGATATAACCTTTATTAATATATTCTATGCATCAAATGCTCCTGCCATTCTTCTTCTACAACATCCTAACACAGTCTTCAGAAACCATTTCCCTTAGCATGGAATGTTCTCTCTTCTAAATATCTCAGCTTCAGGACTGACCCTCTGAGTCCATGCCTAACCAAAATTCCTAAAAATCACATCACAGCAATTAACTCCTGATTGTTGCTGATACTTTACTTAAGCAAAACAAAAAATATTTTCTCCTTGCTGTGCTAATCCAGCCATCAATCTTAAACCATATACCAATAATCACTGCCTCATTTGCTCTTGTGACTGTAGCAACTAGCACACATAAAACAGTTGTAATTTCCTACAACAAAAGTCCTCACTATAATATTTCCTTCCAAAGCATCTTATATCAAAGGCATATTTGTCACAAATATGCCATTGTGTTTAAGTGGCTGATAATAATAATAATTAAAAAAGAAACCCACAAAATCACTGTATAACTTGTTTACTTCTAAGTATTTACATTTAATTTTTACTCCACACTCGAGTACTTTCAGGCCCTATCTATGGCCCCCAGCAGTCTTCTGAAACTTCTTCTCATTGAGCTGTCATTTATGTGATGGCTGTTCTGGTTTCCTTGAGAGTTGCTAATCCCCTCTTGTCGCTCTGATATCCTGAGCTAATGGTCAATGGGATTAACCCTTTTGGTAAGGGAGTGGTCACCAAAAGTCTGTTGGGCAGAAAACCTAATCTCCAGGTCAGCAGGGTCAATCTTAGCTTCTTTTAATATCAAAGCTCGGCTTATGGGATCTTCTGAGGTAAAACCTTTGTTTCCTTCTATTACTTTAATCTCTCTGATGAGTGCTACTTCTACTACCCTCCTATGACTGATTTTATTGCTTTTGTATATAAGCCTAGGCTTATATACAAAAGCAATATCTCCTTTGTGGCAGGCCTCATCCAGTGTTACCTGAAGTCGAGCCAGAACTGTATCTAGCATGTGAAGATCAGAGAATGCTGGCAGCTGTTCCCAGGTGGTCATTAAAAAGCTTGACATGTCGTTGTAGCCTTGAAATGTTAAAACGTATATACAAAGGAAATAAAATCAGTCATAGGAGGGTAGTATGAAGAGCACTCATCAGAGAGATTAAAGTAATAGAAGGAAACAAAGGTTTTACCTCAGAAGATCCCATAAGCTGAGCTTTGATATTAAAAGAAGCTAAGATTGACCCTGCTGACCTGGTGATTAGGTTTTCTGCCCAACAGACTTTTGGTGACTACTCCCTTACCACAAGGGTTAATCCCACTGACCATCAGCTCAGGATATCAGAGCGACAAGAGGGGATTAGCAACTCTCAAGGAAACCAGAACAGCCATCACATAAACGACAGCTCAACAAGAAGAATTTCAAGAAGACTGCTGGGCCTTAATCCAGGCTGACAACCTACACATCTCTTGAAAATGGACCACAGATAGGGCCTGAAAGAACTCGAGTTTGGAGTAAAATTAAATGTAAATACTTAGAAGTAAACATGTTATACACAGTGATTTTGTAGGCTTCTTTTTCAATAATAATAATAATAATAATAATAATAATAATAATAATAATAATGATAATGATAATAATAACAATGATAATGATAATAATAATAATGATAATGATAATAATAATAATGATAAAATGATAACTAATAATAATAACAATAACAATAATACAATAATAATAAGAATAATAATCTAGAAAAACTAGAGGCCGAAGTAGCTCCAGGACTCATGCAGAAGTGTGTGATCCTAGAAACGGCGCACATAGTAAGAAAAGTGATGGACTTCTAAGGAGGCAGGATGCAACCCAGAACCCCCACTATAAATACCACCCAGTCGAATTGGAGGACTGTGATAGACAAAAAAAATAAATAAATAGAAATAATAAAAAAAAAAAAAAAAAAAATATATAATAATAATAATAATAATAATAATAATAATAATGGAGTTTGACATCTATTACATTTCATTGGGTCATTATGCAGTGTTGACATTTAGTGACCATGTGAGCATCTAGTGCGTCCTATACAGTCTTATTAGGATTACTTCTTTTGGCCTTTCTTTTTTTGAACATGACTTCCATGAATACACTTCAGTTTTTATAGATTTGAGCTTATTTGTGGTTGGTATTATGGACCTTTCTGTTTGCCAATCTTGGTATATCAATGGTTTGACAAATGTTATCCAGTCTAATACTTGGGTATGTGTAGCTGTTGGATGGATAGTGCAGGCTAATTTAGCAACAGAATCTACATTTTCATTTTCTTTTATTCCCAAGTGTGCTGGAATGCAACATATTTTTTATTGATAATCCTGATTGGAGGACTTCATGAATTTTTATTTGAATTTCTTGTATAAGTTAGTTTATGGGTTTGTACTGTTTTTTTTTGTGTAAGTTGGTTTATGGGTTTGTACTGTTTTTTTTTGTGTAAGTTGGTTTATGGGTTTGTACTGCTTTATATCACCTATAGCACTGTACAACGCTGAAAATTAGAAGAACTTGCTCTTTTCTCAGATATTACATCAAGTGCCATTTGTATGGCCGTGAGTTCTGCAGAAATTATTGATGATATTAATAGTAGGCTCCTTTTGATTTATTTACCTTTCGAATATACAATAACCTCCCACTACAATATTACTTTTGGAGCCATTTGTATATTGTACCATGAATTACACAGCCTAAAATCCATCAAACATTGAATTAACACAACCGCACAAGTACTTAATAACCGTACCTTGTTGCATGAGCAAGTGCTTCAGTTAATGTCAGCAAGCCTGATATTGGAATTTGATCTGGAGTGATATCTAAAGCTCGCAGGAGATCTCCTCCATCAGATGAACGTAAATCAATATCTCCTTTGTGGCAGGCCTCATCCAGTGTTACCTGAAGTCGAGCCAGAACTGTATCTAGCATGTAAAGATCAGAGAATGCTGGCAGCTGTTCCCAGGTGGTCATTAAAAAGCTTGACATGTTGTTGTACCCCTGAAATGTTAAAACGTATTAAAATAATTCATAAAAATGATAAAATTTATAAAAATAAGTCACTGCCTCCCCTTAACTCTTAAAAAAACTGACAACATTCAGAATGAAATACTTTCTTAAATCTTAATTTTATCAAATAAACTAATCAGTTAAAAAGACACTGGCATCAGAAAACTTCAATGACCAGATGCATATTAATATAAATTCAATATGGCAAAAATTTCTATACAAGATTTATTTTAAACACTACCATTTAATTTCTGTACAAGATTTACTTTTTAGACTCCTCAGTCCATTCTTTTTCATTCCCCTGCACCTTTCAAGATACTTAATTTGTAGTAAACAACAGTCTCAATGCTCTTTTTCATGTACTGTGCTCAAATTCTCTTAAAATTCAATATAAATCCACACATTCTGTTACTGATACTTGCGAGGCCAAGTAATAAATATTCACAAAGAAACAAAGACCTATTATACTTGACAGCAAGTTTGACATATAAAAATGACTCAATTAATGAAATTCATGTTTTTAATATTGCCTCACCATACACTACCAATTATCAGTATCATCTTATGCATGAAAGGCTCAGCAATTTTTCAACAAAAATGGTTATGAACCCTTAATATGAGAAAAGTATTTCTTTCAATTTGGAATACAGTAGTCAAAAGATCCATGGCTGTCCACTAACCTTGCTCAGCAACGAAGACAAAAGCTGATTGGCAACTTTTAAGTCATGCTTTACATTACACATTGATTTAGCCACTGACTTCAATAAAGCATCAGCTTTCTGCGTAGTTAAACTCTGTCGAACCAAGCCATCCTGAAATATGAAAATTTCAAAAAATTAAATATAATTTCCAACAACCATCACATGCACTGATAACTATCAAATTCTTATGTTGAAATAGCTACCATCCTTGATAACAAAATACTATGGTATAATTTACCTTGATCCAACCATTGAAAATCTTGTGCGATGCTCGTGGTCCCCATAGGAGGGCATGCAGTAAGTGGGAACCTTCTAGTTTAGTTTCACTGGTAGACATTGCTTCCAATGCAGAAACAGAGGGAGGCATGGTCAAAAGAAGGCGATAAGCCAAAGAAAAGGCATACTGCACCCCACAGAGTCCCAAATATGTTAACTGAGGATCATTTGCATGACGAAGTGATGGGTCAGTCTGGCATCCAACATTCAGAAGATTCACTAAAGTGTCATACAAAGTACTGTACTTCAATGTGTCAGGTGTAGCTAAAATGAAACTGCAGGCCTGTTAAAAAGATAAAAAAAAAAAGCAATGTTGCAGCAAATTTCATTTGATTTTACACAAGCCAGTAAATTATAATTAAAAACTGGTATTTCAATATTCAAGATAAACATAATAACCAACCTGAAAGAAAACAAATATTTTGTACCGTGGCTAGCCTTACCAAACCATCCAACTTGGGAGTATCCTGGGTATTAGTTTCAGCTGGTGTTAATGTATAGAATCTAGGTCGAATGGCATAATCTTCATGAGAATAATTCTTGCGATAATTTTCTTCCAAATCACGCCATACATGGTACATTTTTCCTCCTGATCCAGAGCTAGAATCTTTGCCCAATGACTGATTTTCACACTGTAAAATTGGTTTGAAAAGGTTCCACTGCACCTGTAAAAAAAAAAAAAAAAAAAAAGAAAAAAAAACAAAAAAAAAAAAAAAAAAAAAAAAAAAAAAAAAAAAATCTTGTAACTGAAGTTTACATGGTCTAAAAAATTTGTAATGGAAGTTACATGGGCACAAACATCAATCTTAACTAAAAGCAAGAACACTTCTTCCTAAGAAGATTGGGCATAAAGTAACCTAGTAAAATTTGAGACTCATAGATGTTGCCTAAGGATTTGTTCTTGAATGAAAGCTGAAAATTGGAGCCAGAAATACTTGAAGTTGGACACCTATGTGAAAACAGTCCAAAAAATTTGGATGGAAAGTAAAAAATGAAATACAATGTAAACAGGAGCCATTTCTATCAATATGTGAACTATGTTAAATCATACAAAAACTAACTGGCATAAGTCTTAATAAACTCAAAATCTACTAGTCTTGTAAAATTACAAAATATACAAAATTGATATCATTCTTGTGTAATCTTCAAAAGTTGTGAAAAAAGCAAAAGGTTCAAATCCATCAAATATGAATGACAATGATATTGTTATGATACAATAAAGGTTTCATACATACTTACCTGGCAGATATATACATAGCTAAGACTCCGTCGTCCCCGACAGAAATTCAAATTTCGCGGCACACGCTGCAGGTAGGTCAGGTGATCTACCGTCCTGCCCTGGGTGGCAGGATTAGGAACCATTCCTGTTTTCTATCTATTTTTTCTCTTCCACCTGTCTCCTTGCGGGGAGGCTGGGTGGGCCCTAATCGTATATATCTGCCAGGTAAGTATGTATGAAACTTTATTGTATCATAACAATATCATTTTCATACAATCAACTTACCTGTCAGATATATACATGCTGATTGCACCCTTCGGTGGATGGTAAGAGACAGCTACTATATGGAATAGACAGGTAAACAACATATGTTGTAGGTATAAATAAAACCTTGGTTCCTACCTGATAGGTGGTAGACTTCGTGGGTGTTTGCCCAGTAGTCTGCATCACCTCAAGAAACTTTAGCGAGATATGTGATCTATGGCCAAGAGTTCTTGTGGGTCTGCCGAAGGGGTCTTATCCACTTACTCGGCAGAGCCTGAAAGGACTTTGTCAATGGTGCTGATCCACTTATATGACAATACACCTTATGATGGAGCGCAACACCGATCCCGATCACCTGATCCTAACACGAGGGTTCGCGCTCAAATTGGAAAGAGTTATCCCCACACTCCTTTCAAAAACCCCAATAATTTCACTAAGTTAAAAAACTTTAACTCAAAGTTAAGGATCAGTGTCGGCTCCTTATCCCAGTAACGTATCCGCAGAAACGTATAAACCGCAAAAGAGAAGGATCTCTCGTATGTTAACTTGACATCCTTTTGTGTAATGAGAAGTCAACCACCAGATGTTGCCTCCTAACCGCACAACACAGCCTAATATGTTATTATATGACATATTGTTATGTAGAAGACAAGAATTTGCAAAAGCGCGCACTTCCTGCGCTTTTAATTCTCAGCTGTTTGAAGGAATCAAGTCACTAATGAAGTGCTTAGGAGATCTCCATGTTTCAAAGAAGACCAGGGCTTTCTTGAAATGGATCTCACACCACTGAAGCCTGAAGCCTGGCAGGTAACCTCGCGCCTGGCTGGTGCTTCGCTCTTGGTTGGCGCCTAGCGCTTGTCTGTACCTTTCGCTTGACTGGCGCCTCGCATCTGGATGACGCTTCGCGTCTTAGCTGGAGATTCGCGCCTAGAGCCTGGCTTGCGCCTGCCTGGCTGGCGCTTTGTGCCTGCTGGCGCCTCGCGCCTGCCTGGGGAGCTTCGCGCCTGGCTGGCGCCTTGCGCCTGGCTGGCGTCTAGCTCCTGGTTGGAGTGGCGCCTTGCGCCTGCCTGGAGCTTCCGCGGCTGGCTGGCACCTCGCGCCTGGGCTGGCGTCTCGCGCCAGTTGGCGCTTTGTGCCTGCCTGGCGCCTCGCGCCTGGCTGGGCGTCGTCGCGCCTAGGTTTGGCGCTTTGTGGCCTGCCTGGCGCCTTTGCGCCTGCCTGGTAGCTTCACGCACCTGGCGTGGCGGTTCCTCGCGCCCGGTTGGAGTGGCGCCTTGCGGCCTGCCTGGAGCTTCGCCGCTGGCTGGTACCTCGCGCCTGCCTGGCGCCTCGCTCCATGCCTGGGGCGCCTCGCGCCTGGGTGGCTCCTCCCCACTTGCCGGAGCTTCGAGCTCGGTAGAGTCTCGAGGATGTCTGGCAATGTCCACATCGGACACTCTTATCTGTCCTATATGTTCGCATCTAGCGCCTCTGTGTCAGGTTGTAGGCCCGGTCTTTCTCCCTCACAGACAATGACAGTGTTCTTGGGGCTGTCCTGCAGGTTTCTTCTTCCTTACTGACTGTGTCCAGAAGGTCTTGAGTCGCCTTCTCAGTTAATGAACGAGAAATGTCCTTCACTACTGAGAAGGGAACAAAAAGTCAGACAAAGGCGAGTACAGAAGCGCTGCCCTCTGAGCGTGGGAGACCGCTTTGGTTAAAAAGACACTATATACTGTCCTCTTTTTAAGAAGACCTGCTCCAAACAAAGAGGAGATCTCAACCGAGCCATCCTGAACCGCTTTGTCTATACAAGACAAAATACACAGAAGGACTTCTGGTTCGAGTCCTTCAGAATCATGGGCTTTCTTGGACATCACCCCAAGGGACCAATCTAAGAAGTTGAAAACTTCCAATACATGAAAGAGTCCCTTGAGGAGATGGTCCAGTTCTGAATGCCCCAAGTTATACGGGCAGAGTTCAAACCTTGTCTACGTGAAGCGTCAACTAAGGTCGAAAAGTTCGCTTCTGACGTAGACGGAAGAGAAATACCCCTATTCTCTCCCGTCTGATATCAAATGCCTCTTTTACCAGCTAGTCTCGCTGGAGGCATGCAGAAGACCGTTCTAACTAACACCTTCTTCAACTTCATCCAAGAGTCTAAAGACTGAAGAGCCCTCTTCATCGAAATGCGGGCTTCATTCTAAGAAAAAAACGAAGATTTCTTCGTCTTTGCACTCGAGAAAGAGAGCGCGGAGAAGGAGGTAGGCAGGAGTCAAGTCGTCTCCATACTCCTCTAGAAGCAGGCTGTCAAAACATTATAGTTCGACAGTCCTTCTCTTCCTTGAAACTCCTCCTCCGAGTTTACTTCTAACTCGGGGTCTAGATGAGTCTCCGTTGCTAATTCAGTACGTCTTTCCTCTGGAGGAGACGAAAACTCCATAAAAGGAGAGGGGCTAAGGGAATGATATTCCTTCCTCTTCCCCGCTTTAATAGTCCTGGAAGGCGCCAACAGCCCAGGCTTCTCTCCATAAATGGATGACGCTTCCCGCTTGGATGACGCTTCTAGTCAGCCAAGCGTCCTGGCTGACGCCTCCCTTTGTGTGGCTGCTGACGTCTGGATGACGCGCCTCGCGCCTGGAAGACGCTTCGCTCTCAAAAGGCGTCCTAACTGGCGCCAAAATTTTGGTTGGAGCCTCGCGTCTAAAAGCAGCTTTAAAAGACATTCATGTCTTGACGACGTCTCACGTCTCTCTGGCGTTACGTGTCTTCCGTAAGATTCTCCCGATCTCGCTCTCGAAACCGAAGCCTCTGCGATATGTTTGGAAGCTTCACGTCTGCATGACGCCTCTCGCTTCGCAGGGGAGAGAGGACGAGACTTCTTGATTGGAAGCGCAACGTCCTTCCTACGAGGCGCTAACACTCCCACCAAAGAGGCCAGTTGCTCTTGTACTGGCAAGATAATCTTCCTTGAAGCTTTTCCCACGTTCATCTTCAATCGGGGAGAAGTAAGGTAAAAGGAAGCAGTCCTATAGGAAGCCTGTTCGTCTTCTCACAACTCTTCCCAATAAATGTTAAACATGTTAACAGTTATTATCGTCGATCGAGAAGGATCTCTTTGTTAACGCGAATAGGAGCGAAAAAAGATTCTCGATGCTCTATGCGATATGAGAGTGTCGTGGTAAATGGCCTAAGTGATTTTAAATGGGTAACGAAATCAGGAACGAATCTTGCCGTTACCGAGCTTGATGTCTGAGAGTCTACTGGGCTCCTAGGTTAATAACTCGCTAAAACGAGAAAATCTTGGATGGTGCTCTTGGCTCGCTGCGCCAGGCTGGCGCTTCTGGCGCAAATTTTGCGCCAGGCTGGCGCTTCTGGAGCATTGCGCCAGGTTGGTACTTCTGGCGCGTTGCGCCAGACTGGCGCTTTCTTCTAATTCTTTTTATGTTATGTGCCAGAACAGCTTTGCCTTTATGGTACCCGACATCCTTTCACATGTTAATTCCGTTCTTAGTAGGAAAAAACTTTATATGCGTAGTATAGTCCATTCAGGGAAACAAGTTCTGTCCCAAAGAGAATGTTTCCCATCCGACTCATCCATCTTCTTCTGAGCAGGTACTCTAATAAGCTATGCTTTCGTAGCCTGAGAGCATTACATAATATAATGTTCTGCTGCGATAGAATCCTTTAATAATGTTACCTACGTAAACCGCATTGAAAGGTTGTACTATCTCTCTTATTGAAAGCTTCTTAGCAAAAGGCATACAATATTTATTTATGTTAGCTTAACTATCCCCTCAATCCGAGGTTAAGACCGCGATTGTAGGGAGAGATACGGAAAGTTATTCCCTCCCGCAGGAGAGAGAGAGATTCGCCCGACCGCTCATGACTGACACCTACATGGTACTGACAGTAACTGGCATAGGCGTACTGCGTTGGTCTCAGGCTCTCAGCGAAAGCAGTCCCCGCTTACTCTTCCAGAGTTGCCAGCTACTCCAATTAATAGGAATTTAATAAAATTATTATCGAACTTCAGGAAGTTCTTATTAAAGCATATTTAAGCGAAACAAGACTTCGATAAATCTAGAAGCTAAGTAGGTGTAGTCTTAACAATCCCTTTAAGCGTAGTCCTTCCTAGGAAAGACGTAGAAGGATACTTGTAATTGAGTTGCACAGAAAAGAAGTAACTACGGTATGTGTTTATGAATTGACCGTATCGTATTCTCATCAGCAGCAAAACTCTACTACCTTCTACTATCTTCGTTCTTTTCGTTAATAGAACGATAGAAAGTATATATATATATATATATATATATATATATATCCTTAAGGAACGAAGTTAATCAAGGAACTCTTTAAATCTTCGTGATTTCTTCATAATCGCGGAAGAGACAGAATTCCTGTTCATCACTTTTGCTAGGGTTTACGGAAGGAAGTAGATATTTTCTATCAGCCATCATACCCAAAACACTCGATGAGATCTTATTAAGAAAAACTCCCAAAGCTCTTGCCTCCTAAAAACGAGGGAAGAGCATGGATGAAGGAGAGAGTCCGCATTGAGAGGAACTGCCTAACAAAGGAGTCTTCTGAATAATGAAAAGGGGCTTCTCTTAGTATCAGAATCCTTCTGACAAAAGCAACGGCCGCCTGTGCGACATCTTGCACATTTGCCAGGGGAAAGTTGTTCAAGTTAAAAATTCAAAGAGGAGTCTCGCGACTGACCTCTCTCTCTAATGAAGATTTTTGAAATCTTCTGACGCCTGGCGTCTGGATCCTTGCGCCTAGCGCCTAGCGTCTGGATAGTTCCGCGCGCCTGAATGTTCCGCACGCTAGAAAGGAGACTCGCTCCTGGAACGTTCCGCTTGCGTGGAAGGTTCCCGTGCGACCCTAATAGATCCGAGCGCCTCTAGTCTTGTTATACGAGCCTCTTGCCAGAAAACGTTCAATGGAAGTATCCTTCTGATTGCCATTCTCCTATAAGGTTCCTTAGTTAAGCCGCCTGTTTTCTCTTTGAAGGCGCCTTGCGCCAAGAAAAAGTTCTGGAACGCGGCTCTCACTCCGTTGCTGGAACGCGGCTCGCGTTTATCTGTATGAACGAAGGCTCCGCGCTAGTCTGATGAGGAACGCGGCTCGCGCTAGTCTGTTGGAACGGCGGCTCGCTGCTGGCTGTTGGAACGTGGCTCGCGCTAGCTTGCTGGCTGGCTCTCAGCCTCTCGCTCAGTGAGTCAGTGTTCTCTTATTCGAGAACGAGCCAGATCGTCCGAACTTCTAACATGTACATTCTTCTTCGTCTTTTCGGATGTAAGATGAAGAAACGGAAGAACAGACGCACTTTTTAAAGGACTGGCCTTTGCAATGGCTATCCCCTGGCAGTCTGGGACGTTTTAACAGATCCCGCCGAGGGAACGCCCGATCGGTGGGATTCTCCATAACCTCCGTAAGGGCTTTTCGACTTTCCTTCTCCTCTGGGCTTGTGAGTTTGGAAGAGGTCTAGGCCTGAGAGCGAGACAGAGCCGATCGAACGCACCCTCTACTAATTAGGACGCCTTTGCCAATGGCGAACTTGGCAGTCTGGGACGATCTACAGATCCTGCCGAGGGGACGCCTGATCGGTGGGGATTCTCCATAACCTCCGTAAGGCTTTCGACTTTCCTTCTCCTCTGGGTATGTGAGCTTGGAAGAGGTCTAGGCCTGGGAGCGAAACAGAGCCGAACAGAACGCACCCTCTACTGCACTAACAGTAAAATCACTTCTTACCTTTCAATAGCTCGTATTTAGAGCTACCTTCCTTTGTCTTCAAATTGCAATATGAATTTGAAGATTCTGTGAAGTAAGAAGGAGATGAGGATACCACACTACTAGTAATGTTAATGCTCTAACTGCTCGTTAGTACGAGAGCTATATAAACTTCTAAGGAAGCGTAACTATTCTTTCCCTTACATCGTCAAGAAGGAAGTTAGCTCAATCAATTCTAACATTTACTACACGTTATTATGAATAAATATTAAAATTTTCCTTTCTTGCTAACTATTGATTGTCTACCGAAAAGTTCGGTAGTTACACGTAAACAATTCTTCGAAATTTTCGAAGCCAAAGTTATCAAAACAAATTAATATGCTATGCCGAACCAAAGATCCAGTAACTTCCCTGCAAAAGATAGCCCGAAGATCGATGGCGATGAAATCCAAAAATCAAGTCAGGAGGAACTGCAAAACGTTGTTTACATTCCAAGCGACAGAAAAAACATTGATAGAAAACAGATGAAAATTGGTTCCTAATCCTGCCACCCAGGGCAGGACGGTAGATCACCTGACCTACCTGCAGCGTGTGCCGCGAAATTTGAATTTCTGTCGGGGACGACGGAGTCTTAGCTATGTATATATTCTGACAGGTAAGTTGATTGTATGAAAATATAAATTTTTGAAATATTACCTGTTCAATCAAAACTTGTGGAGCTTCATACAAATTTTTCATTAAGTAATCAAAAATGAGCAGTAACCGTGCCAAATGTAGAACTTGAGTGTCCCTCATCGGTGTTGAAATGACAGGAGACACATTTACCACAGCTGATGCTACACTTAGTAGTACACTCTTCTTCTGCATCAGTTGCAATGAATGGAATAAGAACAGCAACAACTGAGCATGTTCAACATTCAAATCTGGAAGAATAACAAAGGATAAAAATAAAAATTTAAAGGAAAATAAAATTCTTACAGAAGCAGCCATCATCATACTAACCAGCAGATTTGCAATTGTTACTCGTGAAGTGTTTTGGGTTTGTGAACTAACAAATGAAGCATAATATTCTTTTACTTTACAAACATTGCTGTATATGCTTTTATAAATAGCCTCAATCTTTACAAACATGATTTCTAAAAACACATATCCCAGGTAATTCTGCTAAGATTTTTCTTGGTTAAAAATACACTTTATAACCAAATCTTTGCTGCTAATTCACGTCAGGGTTTAACCATGGAAATGTACAATGTAGTGAGAACTAGGCAGTATTAACTACTAACAATTTAAAAGCTTACAACATACCATTCACACATTTTTAATCATCCACAAAAATAGTGAGACATGAAGATTGAAGAATACAAAAAACTTAAATGATACAAAATACCGGTATACTTCATATATCAGGGGGGAAATACAGACCTTCTACTTCAGCTTCTGGTGCCGGTGGATTACTAACAGATTTGGTGAGAGTAGAGATAACTCTTTGCCAGATAAGTACACAGGCAGTGTCGGAATCACACTTCAACTCGTCTTTATCTCTGCGCTGGCGCAACAACAAAATCTGCAACGATGGAATAATATCTTTCTTATAACCTTATCATGCTTTCTTCATTATTCAATCTACGGACACAAACCAAGAAGTGTGACTAACATCAAGTTTGTAAACGTGAATATCTAAGGTGCAAACATGAATGACCCAATAGCACAACTATACAGGTCAGTAAGAGCAATAAAGGTCCATTTACAAACAGCATTATCTCCCAGTGAATACTGTTTCAAGCTTGGTTTCAAATTTTCATTAAAAAATATGTCATAAAAATGTCATACACAATTTTAATAAGTCAAAATCTTTTCAATGTCAATAATACAGTGAGCTATACTGACCTGTGCTAATACTGTCAATGTCCGGGGAAGGACTTGCAAAGACCAGTCTCCATCTGGAGTCCAAGGAGACACTCCTAGTTGCCCAAGCAAGGTGTTTTGCAGTGTCTCACTCAAAAGGCCAGAGGCGATGACATTATGGGTGTACTGATACAATGCATATGAAAATTCATCGTACAAGGATCCAAGAACTGGACCAAGATACCCAGTTAAGCTCCCTGTAAAAGAAATAGAAACAAACTTGCCAGCTAAATACAATTATTACAAAATAACATGAGAAGCCATTAAAACCATCAAAACAAGTCAAGAAAGAATAACTATGCTTATATATATATTTAGGAAACCACATCATATTCATACACAGAAGTTCCTCTTCTTTAATTTGGGAAAAATTTGGCTGAGCACCCTGTTGAACATGGCACAGTACCTGAATCAGATCTAGTCGTTTCTCTGTCAAGATCTCGAATGATAGCAGCTAGAACAACCATGTGTGTTTCAGCCAATCCTGCTCGAACGTACTGCTGAACATATGCACACTCACTTTCAACAAGATAACTGTTCATCAGTAAGAAAATATGTGAAGCCAGGGAGATGAACTGTAAGGAAAAACATGACATTCTGCAATTAATTCTAAAATTCATTTAACATTAAGCTTCAAAAGCATTAACTCAAAATGGCTTTCTTTTCTGAGAATAGTTATGAAATACAAAAGTTTGTCTACAATCCACATAATTAAGAAGAAAATAAATTGTTTTTTACAGGAAAAAGAAAATGATAGGTGCTTGCAGGATGCAGGATAAATGATAGGACAAATACTGTGATAAATTCTAGCTATCCTAAAATTTCAATATAACCTGTAGTTCCTATAATAAAATTCTTTTTATGTTTCAGGGCCTAATTTAATTGAGGATACTTTTTCCTGGCTTCAAATTATTGTTTGCCAGTTCTTTACATCAACATTCAGTTTACAATAACCTTTATTTAAAGTCATGGGCTGTACGCAATAGATATGCCAGTCCTCAATTTAAAACTTTATATGCACAAGGTTTTCATAAGCATGGAATATAGGAAATACTGGTTACATTTCAGTTTCTATTGTCTTTTATGAAAGAACATGTTTCTTACTTCATAAACAAGAGTAATGGACACTAATGGGAAAATTTTTTACTTTTTATGATTAACTGCTTACTTCATGGGATTAAAAAGAAAAAGCCTATACAGTAAATACAGTAACTAGTCTTAAATTGTAAAAATTCCCATAAGTACATACATCAGTCCAGTTACCTTTTTCCTAAAATAGCTTCTTAAAGACAAAACCTTTGACATCACCATGTAAACCTTAAGAACCCCTTCATAGTAAGATTTTTAATCAAAGCATAACCTATAAAAAGCATGAAGTTGAAAGAATATATTTACCCCGCCATGTGGTTCTCCTTTTTCAGGGACTATAGTTGTCACTTCAGAATTGTGTCTGTGTGGCGTCTTTGCTTGGGAATCATCCGGAGAGGAAGAAGAATCACTATTACCCTGTGCTGCTGCCGATGTAGGATCATCACCTCCTTCGCCAGGAGTGCTGGGCTCTTCGAACCACGAACCAATAATAACAGAATCATCATCTGCGGCAATTGTAAAATTCTCAATTACTAAGACAGCCATATTACACCCTACCACAACACCAGCACAATAACACAATCCACAACAATGCTATTTATGCATCAGGTGATAATGCCCAGCATGCAAATTTAGGCTTTACTTCAGTATTTACTACTAGAACTCAAAAGCATACATCCCTCTCCTTAGGCTTAGATTAATTTTCTCATCAAACTAAACTAACAGTCATAATAGCCAAACAAACAGACCAAGGAGTTCTAGAGGTTATGCTGGCTGTATATGAGTAAAGGGTAGGTGGTCAAACAAACTGTGTATTTAAATTATTTGCTATAAACTAGCTTTATGAAAATGTAATAAAATATTCACATATCCCAACATAAAAAAAATTATACTGGGTCAAGAAGTTACTTATCTTACACAGCAAACTGGGATTACTTAAAAGCTATTCCTGAATTCCATTACACCATGTGTTACCCAAAAGCATCATATGAAAACTGATTCAATAATACTAAATCATAAATTCTATTAAATCAGGGTTTCACTGGTACAATAAGTACTTCAAATGGAATGAAAAACTTTACAAAGTCATCCAACAAGAACACTAGCCATTATTATCCAGTTTAATATTATACGTATAACTGGATAAAAATCACATAGAGAAAAAAAAAGGCTCAAAATAAAGTAACTTGCCTTCTTCTCCAAGACTACCTTCTGAAAAATCGTCTTCATAGTATGTTGTCGAGTCGGATATACTGAAGTTATCCCCCTCTCCCATTGCTCTGTGAGTTCTTTTCAAACTGCAAGCCTGTAGGAAAATTGGCACTCCTTCATATAGTATTCACTTCAACTAGATCATTTTTCACATGAAAATAATACTTTTAAAGAAAAATATGCTTACAGAATCCTTACCTTTCTGTATGATATAGTAGCAAGATAAAATAGCAACTGATTGAGGGGCACAGCAGAAAACAGTCGAGCCAAACGCTCAGTAGCCGTGTAAGTTTCCAGAGGATCTAAACGAGCAGGCTCTGGAGGTCGAGGCGGTGTCCAACCTTCAACTTTCACATCTTCAAGAAGTCCTGTCATTAGGGTTACGCCTTGTGATGCAAGAGCTACGCATACTACACCAAAACCCTGTTGACTGAATGAAAAAAAAAATTCAAATAATCTTTCTGTGATCTCCAAAATAATTTTCACTTTAAACTGGTAACATGACAACAAAATACTAAGTTACCAAACATACAATAACACATACACTTTTGTCAAGTTTATCCTTGCTGAAGCAGAATCTTTCTTGCTAGGACTTCTTCCCTTGTCATCTTTCTTGTCTTGAGTTGCTACAGTAGATGAAACAATAAGCATCAGCTGATGAAGCCCAGTCATTATTAGCCATGATCCCATCAACTGAAGATTTTGAACATGCTGCAAAAGACATTAAACATACTCTCTCATTAATGGCACTTCACAAACAGCTTACAAACTAACACAACAGGCATGAGCTAAGTGGTTTGGTTTACTATAATAAATAAGAACTTTTACAGACCTACCTATTATCATGAATACTGAAAATACATCAATTTGTTTCATCACAAAGCCATTACTCACAATATAACCCATTTTGTTTGTTGCATGAAAACCCAAGCACAGCAGTCTTTTGTATTAGAAAAAGGATATATATATATAATAATATATAGTATAAAGGTGAGCTTTAACTTGTTCTCAATCTAACAAATTACTTGATACAATCCCTTTAAAATAAGACACAGAATGCTAAAATTACCTTGCGAAATATCTTATATAGCTGAAGTAATGCCTACTGGATGTGAAGAACATCTAAGTTATCCATTCACACACCAATTCTGAAGAATCGTTTTGCTTTATGTTCACAACTAGTACACTTACCATTTTCACAGGGTTCAGTGAGCCCTATGAGTTACATTTCTAGTTTCATTGGGTTCAGCCAAAAGAATTATTCTAAGAGAAGTGAAAGCTGGAGAGTCAATTTCCTATGGAGAACTATTCATGAAGCAAAACCTTTGCTCATATAGTTATGAAATTTTTAACAGGAATTAGGTATACCATATACATACTGTACACTTACTCTGGCCTAAACAGTTGCTTCTGCTTCCCTTTTTTTTACCATTTCTACTTTTTCACAGATTTCTAAATTACCAACTACCTTCTCCTCTATTTATTACTTTACATGAATGAAATCAATAGGGTAAAATCACTTTCAAAACAATAAAAAATTAAGTATGTATTTTTGCATAATCAAATTTTTTTCATTCAGTTTTTGTATGTTTTTTTTCATTGCATGGACTCAGTGGTTATTCAGCAATGGGACCAACAGCTTAACGTGACTTCTTAACCAATTTCATTCAGTCTTGCCATTACTCCTCAAAAGAAAAAATAAACAGCTGCCAAAACTCAACTCTTGCAGATATAAACCAAAACTATTTAGTTTGTCACAACATAGGCGTATCATGTGTTTTATATAACTTATGATTTGCAAAACAAGCTTCTAAACTTATCAAGATTAACAGCAGAAATGTCACAACATTATTTCAAGAAAGGTTTGAAAGTGATTGAAAAACAGCTGTATTCTTATGCTGCCTCATCTCAGGAGAAATAGGAACCATTGGTCAACTTCCAAGCTATTTTTTTCAATAAAGTTATCATAAGTTACTGTAACAAGCAAATCCAGTGCACTGACCAAATATAGCCAGTTTGAGGAGATGGAGCGTGGGAAATCCTCGATGACTATAAAACTATGATGAATGTGTGTTAATTGCTCCATACAGATTGTCAAATGTCATACACAGTTCCAGAAAAAATGGTGGGCAGCAAGATGAAGAAAAACAAAAATGAAAGATGAAGAAAAACAAAAATGAAAGGATGAAAAGAAAATGACAAAAAGAGGTACTGTTTAGGAACAAAGGGACAGTGCTACTTGGAGGACTGTATATGTTTTTGTTAAACTTCTAAACTGGAAAGAATAAGATGGAACTTACGTGGCCACCTGCTCTTGTTGAAGAGCGCACTGCATTAAGGATCACATTAAACAAATCTAGCGCCTTCTCAGCAATAGCAGGCGCAGCCGTGTCCAGGTCATCTTCACGAGGTGGTGGTGGCGTCTGTTAAATAAATTTGAAAGTTACACTACAGAATACTAAATGCTGAATTGATAAAGATAATGGCTTTCGATGACTTTTATTTTTATAACTTACATTGCTGGAATGCTCCAGCAATTGGAGGGGGCCTAGGCATTAGAAACCCAGTTCCAGTAATCATGGGTATGGCACTGCGTGCGCACACAAACACAAACTCATATACATAAAGATTCTGATATCATATTAATTACATTTCTGATAAGGGTCCCCAGAGAGAGAGAGAGAGAGAGAGAGAGAGAGAGAGAGAGAGAGAGAGAGAGAGAGAGAGAGAGAGAGAGAGAGAGAGAGCACATGGGGTTACTAACCTTAGACGATGATGAGGCTTGTGAAGCAACTGCAATAATGGCAGTTGCAACTGCAACAGTTAAAGAGGCCAACAGAGCGGCCATTGCTATTGTTGAAAGCTTCTGAAGACGTGTGCTATTAAGAGGTTCCAGAAGAGGTAGGGACATAATTCTCCAAACTGTGCTCAATTCCATAACAACAGTAGTTAACCTGCAATAAAAAATTACATTAAAATAAACTTATCATACCATTTGAATCAAGTATGTTTTTGTAAAGTGACAGTGAAGTGAGGCATAAATGACAGAGTAACATAAGAAATTTCTAAAACTTATAGTAGGGATCTCTTCAATAAAGTAATTAAAACATTTTACATTTACTATACACTTAAGATTATGGACAATAAATGCTTTTGTTATATGTACAACTTTCTGTAGATTCCAAACACTTGAGCAAAGAGTAAGAAAATATTTCTATCAAATACATACCCTGCCTTAACAACAAGTGCTTCCGATACGTTAGTGGGAAATCCATGACCTTTTCCTTCCAATAGTTCTTTGTACCTTTGTGTATACTTCACTATGGTAGGGAGCTTTAAACAAACATCAATCAGTTGTTCCCCTCCTCCTAAGCTTTGTAAGGCAGACACGCAACGGCTTGCAAACAGATTCTGAGGAACATTTACAAAGAATTATAGCTAATATTAGAGTGCTGCTGATCATAACTCAATTGTACAAACATAAATATAACATCAATTCAAGGATTTGCACTTTTCAAAAAACTTAAAAATCATAATCTTGAAAGGACATGAATAAAAGCTTATAATTTTAATCTGATTTAAAAAGAAAAACTAACTTTTCAGCACCAACGCCATTTTCATTATCTATTAAGACATCAAGGACATACATAGAACTGGTGCAAAGATTTTATTTATGCTAGTAAAGGGTATCCCACTGTAAAAAAAAAAATCATCTTTGGATTCTAAGGCTTTTAATATTTAAATAAAACCTAAAAATATATATAAAATAAATAGAAGGCAGTAAAATCAATGACCACCATAATACAATAAAGCTCTTAAGGTGTGTCTCAATGTCATTAACAGCCATGAGCACAAATTCAGACCAATCATCGAGACAACTTTAAAAAACAATTTACTTCATCAAATTTCACAAACCACACTCACCCGCATATCTAAGCCGGAGTCTGACACTCCAGTGAGGGGTCCATCAGTGTCTTTGTCAGCATGAGCAGGTGGTGTTGGAGCATGCGGTGGCCGTGACCTTGAGCCACCAATGTCATGTAACGGAGAGACTAGCTGTTCTAAAATAATGGCACTAGGATCACTTCGCCCTCGCCTCATTTCTTTGGATATGGGAGATTCCTTCTCTCCTGGAAGAATATGATATGAATATTACCATGTCTGTTGTTTGAGGAAGTCTGTGCTTGAGTCAAGTATGTCAATATAAAACAACCATAAGAAGATCTCAAGTGAATTTTGCAAAATTTGTTCATAAGTAATAAATGGCAATATCTGAACAAAACTTTTAAATAACAAGAGGTTGCTTTTAGTGATAAAATCAGTAAAATATTAGTATCAATAAAATCTACCACTGTATATATAAACTTATGTGACTGAAGGTACTGCTATTTTCCCATACACAACCCCATTTTGAAATCAAAATATGCCACAGCAAAATATTTACAACCAAACTCTTACCAAAAGGGAAAAGGAAACTTTTAACATCATGTATAGTTGCAACAGTATGAATCTCCTCTTCATGTACATGCAAATGTAATGACAGAGAATTAGGACTCTCAGAGAATGGTATAAAAGTGGCAAGCAACATAAGTCAACTTCTAAACTAAATTGGCTTTCTTTTATTTCTCAACGCAAAACGGGAATATCGGTGGTTTCATTACACTAGTACTATCATAGTAATTCAAACAAAAAATATCCACATTCTAGCTATTACACTATTACCAGTAGGACGGCCTAAAGGTAATAACTCATGAAGCTTAAAGTTAAACCATCAAAGGGTTAATATTGAATCCAATTTATTCAGATAGTACATCTTAATATTTTATACACAGTGTTTAGCTCATTACAAAGATACCAAATATGGTTAAAAAATTCTATTAAACACATAATAATAGGCGAGGTATGGGTGCATAGCTGAGGCAAATACACATTCAGGGCTGGATATCTGGCAAACCAGATTGCCGAATCCTTTGAAAAAATTCTGGTGTATGCATTCATGAACTGTTTATCCATCAGTTAAAGTGAATGTTTCTGTTCATAAAAACTTTGAAGCAAAAATTTATATGCATTCATGAACTGTTTATCCATCAGTTAAAGTGAATGTTTCTGTTCATAAAAACTTTGAAGCAAAAATTTAAAGAAAAATAATTAAAACAACTTAAATGTGAATTTATGATATATTTTAAAATAAATCTTAGATTGGATGACATTTAAAGACGTAAAGTTTTATCTGCCAAAAGAATTTGTCTTTCATCTTCAATACTTTTGGAGATATTAGCATTTGAATAGCATTAGAGCCGGGGCCAAGCAACCAGAAATGAGCCCTGTTTCCAGTAATGACTTCACTTGCAATTATAGTTTCACAAGACACCACATTTCTGGACTCATAGGAGTTGCCTTGATGATCTGATCTTGAGAAGTAAAAATTACAGCAGGGAAAAGTTAAAGAAGATAGAATATTAGGTGGTTAAAACCTAAAGGAACAGATGAAAAGCAATGCAGCCGATACCAAAAGAATGTAGTAAGACACCTTTTAATAAGTCCACATTCTACCAACAAAAAAGACCAAATAGCATCAGCTGCTCCCACTAACTCCACCATGTGCCACAATAGTACAATTTACTCTTTATCTATCTCTTGGTCTTTACCAGCATCCAATTACACCTGAAAAACTGAAATTTTCTTGCCTCCTTTAATATTCAACTCTCTGGCCTAAACAAACTATAAACTACATTGGGAACATCTTTTCCAAACTCCATGCACATGCAAGACTTGAAAATAATTTGTTTCAAGTACAGTATTTGCATTCCTCTAATTGTACTCATACATGAAATATTGTACCAAGTTCCTCTGTTGACTCCAATCAGTACAGGAAAAAAGGGTAAATGAAAACTGCTTATGTCTGCAAAAGGTGACATCAACTGACACAAAACAACATGCAAAATAGGATCAAGGACATTTCTTAGATGACAGCCCATTTCCAGTATAAAAAAAAAAAAAAAAAAAAATCATTTTATAACACATGCATGTACTTTACATCTAGAAACTAATCAGTTACAAATCAAGTCCCGATATCACATCGCCAGGAACAGGACAGTAGCAGTCAACCACAATTACGACTATCTCAAAAGACAATGAATGGCTATCCTTTAAGGAACTCTCAATGGATATACTGGTATTAGCAACAATTTTTCTTATTCCCTTCACATTATGTAACATGTGCATTTTAATAGGTAAAATATCTATCGTTTTTACAAGTAAGATAAAGTAACATCAAGAATATCACATCACTTATCAGCAATTAACTGAATTAGCATGCAGTACCAGTTCAGGTACTCATTCTCAATTTTTTTTCTATTCATAACTGGAAAACAATCGTACATTACAAATACTTTTCCTCATCAAACTTCCATGACGAGAAAGTTACACAGGAACTGAAACGAACTATAATTCACACCTTACCAAAGGCGACTACACAGACTATGAGGAACACTTTAGTTCTTTACAGATAAGGATAAAATGAGATCCTTTTTTGTATGTAAATCTCGGTAAATTGTTAAAATTAAACTTAACATCATTAAACTTCTCTAGGATTACTGTTCTCCTCATCAAAGGGAATGAAATTAATTTAGTTTCTTTCCCTCTGACTGAGGACAGTAGTCCTTCTAAAGCTTAAATTTTAATATTTTCAACAATGCATCCAAGTTTACACATAGAAAAGGGGTTTCATTGCATCTTCAATAAAATTATTTACAATGCCAAATTCCAACAAGAAAAAATTGACACATCGTATTGATGTGTAAATTTAAAAAGTAACCAGATTCAGACAAATAACAGCTATACTGCAACTATAACCCAACACAATGTAAATGTACTGCAACTACAACCCAACCAACAGTTAAAATTAAAATCAAAATAAAAAAAAAATTGTACTTGAGAGTGCAGCTTACTACATTATACAAATGACGTGCATTCAGTACAGTATCTAAAAGAGGCATATGTTTAAAGTTCAATTTCTGCAGACCTCTTAAACTTCACTGAGCTATCGAAGTAAAACTCAGTGAAGAAAAGGAGCTCTACCATACTCACATACCCAGCATTGTAAAACACAATAAAATCTAAAAAGCAACCTTTAATGTTATATCCTTAAAGAGTATTACACAAAAACTTCCTTTAGGTCACAAAAATTTAACCGAGCTACCTTTAGAAATGATTAATTAGGCAATTAATATTTTGCAAAATCACAAGAGCAAAAATGCAATATAATCACATGAGCAATGAGCAAAGTACAAAAAGAAAACCATACATACACAATGCAGAGTTAAAGGAAACTACAGACTCCACTTCCTTATGGCAAAATAATAACAAACCTTGAGGGGGAGGAGTACCTGGAGTCACAGTCTTGATATGTGGAGGAAGCTTTGCTGCTTTCATGGCTGCTGTTAAGGAAGCTTGGTCAGCACGGTGAAGAGCTCCTGACCCACGGCACAAAGCTTTGATGCCCGCTAGGAGATGTTTATCATGGACACATATCATTTTCTCTTTTTCACTGCTGACTCTGGAATGACAAAAAGATAACCATCTTGTTCCTTACTTCATAAAACTCCTATTTTTGCAATTAAGTTCTTTGCAAAACCATTCCCCTCTCATTCAGAGTTAAATCTAAAGGCAGGTCTCTATTAGTACGTAGTTTTCCATACCCTCCTCTAACCTATGAACACCACCTACTATTTTACTACTGTTCCCTAGTACCACCAAACCATCCAACCATGTGCTTTCACCTTATGTTAATTCCTAAAGTACAAGGATACATCCCTAAAAAAAAAAAAAGAAAAAAAGTCACAAACTGTTCATGGTAATCCTTAAAACTTAAAAACAAGATAAAGATTCAAGAGGGCAAACCACAATGTACGTATGTCTCATTTCCCATGTGACAGGCCTTTCCAAGCCTCCTCAGTGATCATTAATGTTACTGATTACACTTATCCATAAGTAGTGTTGTGATAATTGGTTTACAGCCTGTAACACTAAAGAATACACTAATGTCTGTGTGCATCCTACGTGAATACTATGTAAGCGTACTTTAAGATAGTTTTATACATTCCACAATACTATAATTTTTTTTCTACTGTGTGCAAGGTATACTTAGGATTCAATTAAGGCAACAAAAAAATTGTGTACTTAAACAATTATATATGTAAAAATGACAAATTTCTGGTGATATCCAGGAAGTCTCGCAGCATGAGAAGGCTTCAGTTCACATACCCAGGAATTCAAAACAATACATTGAAAACAACAGGGGGCAAACTAAACCAGCTTTAAAAGGACGGAGCAAAGCACGTCCTTACTTAAAGGAGGTAAGAAAATAAATAACGGGGTCACGAGTTAATGGGGGGTATGTGGGTGGCTCCACATGTCTCGTGACCAAGCACAGATGCCAATAGTCCCTTGCGTACACAATTATTTTAAACTTTACCGGTTTCCAGCTGGCGCTGAGTATTTATCCTAATGTTAAGACCGAAAGTTTGTTTTGTATATAAACAAAAGTGCATTTTTAGCTGGTAAAAGCTTATTACCTAAGTAGACAGTAGACCAAACCTTAAAAATCTCTTAATAACCTCTTAAACTGTCTGGCATGAGTGATTGGACACCACTACCATGATATCTGTGAAAACCCTTAGGTAGCAATTTAATTAATTTTGGTATGTGTAAGTATATATAAAAAAAAGGCTCAACACCCTACTTCAGCATCTCCCTTAATCCTTCTTTAAAATTTTCCCACATATTTAATGCAATATGAAGAATATTTTTAAGTGGCCTACTAAAATCTACTAAATTTCCCATCACAGAAACCTACAATTCTGATGTTGTACTGTGAAATTACTAATGCAACAGAGCTCCTAGTTGGACGAGTGGGTTACATTGCTTGCTTACTGATTTGGCAGTCCAAGTTCGATTCCCCACTCTGCCAACGCAGAATCAGAGGAATTTATTTCTGGTGATTAGAAATTTATTTCTCAATATAATGTGGTTCAGATCAATAAGCTGTAGGCCCCAATTGCTGAGTAACCATTAGATTCCTAACCATGTAAAAATATCTAATCCATTGGGTCAGCCCTAGAACAGTTGTTAATCAGCTCAGTGGTCTGGTTAAACTAAGAAATACTTAACTTACTAATGCAATAGGTCTGTTCACCAGATACTTTCATAACCTAATTATATTACAGTATGGAATATGAACTGAACTTACTCTGCGGATGAAATTGCAGTGCTGGTGGTTGTGACTGTGGTTGATGGTGCAGAGGTAGTGGTCGTTGATGTGACGCCATTACTTGCTGTTGGTGTGCTGGTGCTGGTCGGAGTTACGGTACTTGTAGTGATTGTGGGAGTCGTAGTTGGGGGTGTTGAGGTAGGTGTAGTATTTGTGGTGACTGAAGGAGATGTTGATGTGGACGATGGCACGGGTGTTGTTACAGCAGTGGGTGGCGTGCCAACACGGCCTGACAGAAACTGAAGCAAAACTCGAGCAGCACTCACTGCCTGGCTCACTCCTCCAACACTCACTGTCAGATGGGAAAGGGTTTCTTATTAATTACTCCATTAATAATTAATAAGAGCCTTCTCCAATCAAATTTAATGACCTAATGATCAACACAATTGTGATAGTGACAACAAAAGCCAGTTCTGAGTTTACAATTGAGTAATACAAAGAGAAATTTACATGAGTTTCTGTAAATTATATAGGACAAGTTGAGAAAATTCAAGGGAAGGTCTTGCCTTCCAGCAATAACACAGTATCTAGTATGGTGTATAAAATAGAAAAAGAAGAAAAAAAGTATCCAAAAGCTGGTTTACACTTTTAAAATTTATATTTTAAAGCCCTAGCTGAATAAAACAAATTCAAAGCAAATGTGTAACTGAAAAATCAAAAAACAAAATACAAAACCAAAAATTTAAATTCTTCATACTGGCCATAAATAGAGTTCAGGTGAAGGAAAAAATTTCATACCACCCAACTGCACAAAATAAAACCAAAAACCAAGGGATATGTTAGATTTTTTAACATAACATTGCCAAAACTAAGGGATCAGGAGGGGGGGGGGAGAGATTTAAAAGAATTAATGTAAAAACTTTACACCTGTTGTCAGTTAAAAGGGTTCTCTACACTTCATTTAATATAAGGAAACTATTTCCTAACTGAAATGGGGGCAGACCAAAACAGCAGTATAACTAATGCAGATTACTGCATCTTTTTTCTATTTCTGGAAATGTGATTACAACATGCATTGGTGTAAATGTTTCCAAACAAAAACTTTATCACAGAATACGTCCATCCAATGGAAAAGAATTGCCCAAAGCCTCTACATGTAGTTTGAAAGGTAAATTAAGCTTCACACTCGAGTACAGTACACATCATAGAGTAAGATAGGAGAGATTCCCTGGAACTATTAGGTGGTGTGTTATCCATGTGTGTCACATATCCATATAAGTGTCACAGTGTCTACCAACACAATGATTGTCACTCCCAGCTTTTTTTGTTCTTTTTCTTTCTCAAGACATCCCTTTCCTTTTACATTATATATTCAAGAAAATGGCTGTATTACACTTGAATGTACATACATTTTATTCAGTTTCCATAGAAAGAAATCTTGTAAATATGTATCTGGGATCAGGTAGTGCAGTAGTATGAAGTCATTTTTAATAGACAACATTCGTAAAAGCAGTTGGTAACTTTCACCTCTTCATTTTTAAAACCACTGAATGTTTCTTTTGCCCTCAAATTCCAATATGCATACTGCTGACTTTACTTACACATCTACAGTACAGTAATTATGTAATCATTCTAACAACGTTACTTTTTTCTTATAAACATTAACTAAGGGGACACACACATGAAGGGTTTGTTCATAATTATTACATTAGATCTTAAAAATTTTACACGTAACTACATTAACTGGAAATGATCAAAGTTCTGATAAAACTTCTTTCAAAGATTAGTTTTCAATACTTGATATATGTTTTTGGATGAAAGAAGGAGAATCATCTATGTTATGCTTTATTGTAAGTGCAGTGTCAACAATAACCCTCATTATAATTGTGAAAATTTTCCTTACCTTATGGGATAGAAAAAGACTACACTAATTAAAAATCTATTAACGTGTAAGTCAAATAGAATAAAGGTCCTGATTAGGTAAGGTGATGGCACAAGTTAAGGTGAACAGGAAGCCAAATGCAGACCTTTGGATTCAAACCAAATGAGACATGGTAACAGGAGCAAAGTTAAAGAGGAAAACAGAGCAGAGGAACAGCCAGAAAGTATAAAAAATATGTCAAATACATATGGTACAAAAAATTAGTGTCATAAATCCATAAAAAGTAAAAATACATACAAAAATTTTTGCAACTGAAAATGATAAAAGCTATGATAAACCAAATTAAATTTATATGCATTTATGAAAACTCTAGGCATATACAGCACAATAATGGCATCCAATGCAAATAAATTAATTAAGCCATGAAGTGCAGTACGTACAGTATATAAAAATGGGAGCTATAACACCCATTCACACAGAAATTTCTACTTTCAAAAGGAAATGCAAAAAAAATACACTATGATTCAGACAGTGAAGTGATGAAAGACAAGTGCTAAAAACAGATAAAAAACTAGACCAAATTTAAAAAATTAAGTTCATAGTCATAAAGCATGAGCTGAAAGCTCCAGGCCATGTTAATGACAAGAAAAAAAAAATCACAGATTTCAAAAATAACTTGTTATCCTGGGGGTATACAAATCAAGAGCCCTTCATATAGGAGTACTCCTCAGTTCAAACTGGAATAAATCATTGAAACTTGATAACCAAGTAGTTAACTGGAGGCATGTGGGTGAGTGGGTGTTACCACAACTTACCTACTGTAATCAAGCACTTTCTCCTTTGGCATCAGGGACTACTTGGCTGAAGTGGATTTTGATAAAAGGCTTTGGTTTGTACTCGATAGAAAAATTTAAACTGCTTTAAAAATCTGATTTATTCCTACAAATCAAAGTCAAACTTCCACCAACTAATGCCACGCTCCTAGTCACTATCGTGAGCAGAGGAGCAATGACTCCGGTAATCTTCTATACAATCTTGAACAGAGATGCACCACCACTGACAGGGCCCTGAAACCAGTGTGATGCCACAGAACTTGCGCTTGAGGAAGGCTGGAGAACCAAGTGCTACCCTACAAATAGGGCGGCTCAGGTTGGAAGTCAGCTAGAACACAAAGTCAATCCAAAATTGATGGGTACAGATAACAGCTCTACCACAAGCTCTCCCCACAATTAGTAAAAGTGTGAGAGGAGGTAGTCACACCTTCTGAACCAAAGTTCTGCAGCACAAAGACCAATTCTTAGGTCTACCTGCACCAAGACCCATTAATCACCAACTTGTCCTTACTGCTGCCTTTCCGAGGAAAAAATAAACATGAAAGATGAGAGGGTAACTTGCTTACTCATCCAAGTACCTTAGGTAAGATTACTCCTTTTTTTTGTCCTAAAGGAGCTGGGAGACTACACAATCCAGCCACCTGAGATCATGAGGAAAAGGTCTAAGGTCTAGTGGGTGACTTCCCAAGAGTAAAATGGGGTAAAGGATGGAAAGTAAGTCATGGCACATACAGGGTAAACAAAATAAGTGTTGGCCTGTAACCATCTTGAAGGAAAGAGACTTCTGGGGCTTCAACAGTAAAGGAAGTGGGAATAATCCTCCGAAGAAACTGGCAAACATTTTGGCCTTCCTCCCCTGCTGTTGAACCTTGTCACTGCAAAGAAGACCAGCCAGACCATTCTAGCTCCAACACTGAACAATAAAACTGGTTACACTGACACCAACAACAGTGCAGCTTAACACCCACTTCAGACTTTACACTGTTTACTTGTTCAAACCCAATGTTGAGCAAAAAACACAAACATCACACCCACATTTCTAAAAAAATGAAAGTAGTTTCACTTTGATGGTAAGTCAAGCACAGCACAACTTTATAAAATCATGGAAGGAGAAAAAGAGCTTGATAATGACATGAGTGGGGGAGAACAATTACTTGTCCCACTAACACCCATTAATTACCTTGTTATGAAGTTTCAACAACCAATGCGAGTTTGTAATGAAGAATAACCCTACATAAAAACCCCTGGTTTGCATTCCCACAGGAACAATTTAGACTAAATTATAATGTAAAAGGAAAACTTGGCATGAAAAAGAAATTTAAAGCGAAAACCTCCAAGATCTTTGGTAACTGCAATAACCTCTCCTGAGGCAACTGATAACAAATCATGACCTCATAAAAATGACTATCTAAAATTTCTTAAACCAGGCAACAGTATTCATATAGTAATTATTGCTTGAATATTTATTACAGACCCACCCCAAAAATATAAATAAAGAATATAAATGAGACTATGTGAGGCAGAATTCTTGAAGCCCACCTCACCACTAAGTTGATAATTCATTATGCATCAAGTAGAACCTCCTCTGAAAATAGTAATGGAAAACTGTGCTTTCCAGTATCAAAGGCTCATCACTATAAAGGTATACAATATGCTAAATTTGAAGTTAATGATTGCCCTACATGGTACATAAAGGATCGTATTAATTTGGGTTAGGAATTTTCAGACTTTTTTCATGAAACATGGATCACTCCCCAATGTGCAAGCAGGAAGTAAAGATAAAGGCAAAATGAAAACTTACAACGATTGCCCTCTTCTGAAACAGAAATATAAAATACGATTTAAGACAGGAGATGAATTCAAATATCTTGAGACAAAAAAGCTGCAGGAAAAAACTAGCAACAAACTGTATGGATGTAATCAACTCTACCACAGAATACAATTAGATTTCATGTTATTATGCTAGGCAATTCTGAAAAAGTAACTTACCCTGATGGGCATTACTGGCCAAGTAATCAGCTGCGAGAACACAAAAGGCAGCATAAAAGGGTTCATACTGGTCTTCATGGTGAAGAATTTCTTCTTTGCTGCAAGAAAAAGAAACATATTTCAAATTACATATGAAATCTACAAAAGTAATTCAACATACAAAAATGCATATAAAAATATTATGACAACAGAAACCAAAGCAATTTCTTTCACTTGACTGATTTGTATGACAAACAGAACACCCAATAGACAGCAAAACAAGAAAAATTTCCCTCCTGATAAAAATCAGTATAGTATAAGAATGTCGATGGCCACTCAGTGTTCAGAAGCACTGGCTGAGACACAAGAGAACCTTCCAAGTCATTCCAGACCATATGACAAACTCTGCTTCCACTGCTAAACCATGATATCTGACTGCTGGAAATCATGTACTGTAGTATTGTCTAGGAACATATTTTTAAGCATCCCACAATCCCAGTATTAACTCTATAAATTCTGATGACCAGAAAACACTCAATAACTCAGTATACACATTATAGCAACATATTCTAATGTGTGCGACCTGGAAAACACTGAATGACAGTTACCTTCTTACGTTCTATATTATGAAGTGTTGTCAACACAGAGCAGTGTAAATTTCATGCTCTATTCTTAAATTTAATCAAGCATGTGTGCCTGCTCAGCAATTGCCCAACATCACCCTCAATAGCTCTTTTATTCAGTACCTTTTAGTACTCTCACTGCACCATTGAAAGATACTAAAACCAAATAACTGACAAAAGCAACTAGGAATAAGTTTAATTTTTTTCAGGCTGTCTCTCACGTCAATGAATAAGGGATCTTTCCTAGTGAACCCGAAGGGTTTTAACCTGGTATGTATCCACCTTTTGGGGCGTGTTTAGTACAAATGTGTTGGGGATGACCATAAAAACATAAACAAAGAAATATTAGTACTAGATAACAACCCTTGAACTTTGCTGGAGGTCACTATCTAGGAATGATCCAATAAGTTTAGTGAAGAAACGTGAGGTTAGGATACTAGGCATTGTTAATGACTGACATGATCCTACTGTATACAGGACCCAGGGGCAGAACCACCTCATTAGCTTCAGTCGGTATTCCATCTTGGTAAGAGAGCTTGGGAACATGTGGTTAGGATAATTCTGTTGACCAAGACATGCAACAGCCAAGGCAGGTTCTGCATATCCTGGCTTGTAGACTGGTGGACCAAGAATCATTTTGAGAAGAAATGGATAATAAATCATTAAGCTATCCTATACACAGTTTCATTTAATTCTAAATGCTCATTCTGAAATGATAGCATAGCAGTGCATGTAGGTTATTTTTGTGAGATAAAAAAGCCCTACACAACTAATTGAAATTAAGACTAATTACATACCCAGCTCTGGATTAGCAATTGACACATGGGTTTGTTGGTCTATAAATGTTTCACTAATATAGGCAACAAAATGTTGTTTTATTGGGCTGATTACAACTGCAATCTTAAGTAAGATCAATAAACGTTACATATATACGCTAACATTGTTCAAATGAGTGCTGGGAAGGCTGGGAAAGATGGTGGACAGTCCGTGATTAGACCGGCCAGCCACACGATAGACGCCATATTGGATTTCAAAACTGCCTTGAAAACATATTTAACGACAAGAGCCGTCACATGCTTATTTTAGTTTGTATTGGCGGCTTTCGTATATCACATAGCGCTGTTGACCAAAAACTTCAATCTTTTTGAATGGTATGCTTTGAGTTGTACCTAATTTGTTATTTTGTTTCACCAACCTAAATTAATTGAGTGAATAGGACCCGGCCATTCGTGATTGATGGTGGATTCGTCTGTGAATTGTTTACCCTATATCCTAGAGACAGGGTTAACTACCAATTGGAATCAGACACCAGATAAAAGGAGATACCACTTTGCAAGAAGCAGAAGTACAACTAAATCACATGTCTCAGGCTAGAATGGATTAGCGATTACTAGTACACACAGATATTGAGTTCATTTGCCTGTATCCTAGCCTATAGGTAGGTGTGCTAGGCCAGTGGTTCCCAAACTCGACCATACCAAGAACCCCAACATATGATGAGTCGCAGGCAAGTACCCCAGCCAATCAAAAGTTATCATTACCATACCAGGATATTAAGTACAACATAGTACATTTGATATTTGCAAATTCCTGCACCAAGTATACGTAAATGTATAAAATAATGATGTACTACCTCATCAAGATGTGTAAGGTAGCTGTAGCCTAGCTGCTTGCACACCAAAGTAATGAACAAATGAATAACACCGACACTAGGATATGTACCTAGCCTATATTTCTGGAGTTGAACCATAATTTCTCATTAGTATGTCGCCAACCCCCTAGGACCTTCTGGACCGACAGGGGTCGGCGGACCCCAGTTTGGGAACCACTGTTGGAAATAGGATAAGACATCCAAAAGGTAATCTAGGCTATATTCTTCGCAAGCCAGCATTCGAAGGACCTTTCATCAAATACGACCAAAGGCACAGGAACTTTAATTCTATCATCCTTTTCGTTTGTAGTTCTGCATTCAACTCGACTACCTACCCGTTAGCTCAAGTCACGGGTTAATAACTCACCATTTAGCAGTCATGAATCTTTAAGAAATAATGTAATACAAAACCCGAGTGCATTAAGGGCTTTCATTGCCTAGAGTAACACGTTAGCACTTCAAGAACGTTATTATACAGATATAAGGATGGGGATATGCACTGCAAATAAATTATCAGGTCACCGACAACAATGCAGGAAGAAGAAAGTTCTCGACGGTATTCGGCAAATATACACATAAACACACAACATTTCACACTCGACTCGCTACCAACCTTTTCACAATGGCTTTCACTAATTCCGGCAAGTCCTGTTTGTTCACGGAGCCATAAGAAGCAGCCAAAATTGGCTTGACAATTTGGCTCCACTCGACTCCACCACTTGTAGCCGCCATGACTGTGCAGCTGTTTACTGAGGAGACGACAGACGGTGCTGCCATCTGTGGCCAAAAATAGTCACGGCCTTATCAAAACAAGTTTAAAGTATATTTCAGAATTCGAGGCTGCTTCGTATTTATTTTGCCAAGACTTAGAAGCTGAGATAATCAGAATGTTATTACCCTTAAACCACAGCTATTTCCTTTTGCGATAAATGTAAAAATGCATTTTTAGTAGCACTAATACTGGAACTAAATGTTCTTTCCTTTTGAAGGCTGACTTTTCTTATCAGCTCGTCATCTGAATCAGACGTTCGACTTAGCGAGAAAAGTACCCGCTGTTGAACAGCCACCGTTACAGTTACTCCTGCACCCGTCTAAATGATTCGATTACTGAAGCACAGTTGAGAGTGAAATAAAAATAACGATGAAGCCATCCTGGTTAAATACGTGGTAGCTGCATGTGACAGATGCAGGAATGTGGGAAGTGGAAGTCAAGGAAAAATAGCACAGTTTGCACATTTTAATTTACGCCTCAAGTATCTTTGTTTTTATGAAGTGCATGGGATACGTTACACACAATACTGAATGCAATCAAATCCGTATTTTTATACCATGTACCATATTTATTTTGCTGGATTCATATGTGAAACTTTAAGATATTGATTTTGCTCTTGGCAGAGAATGTGTTGTGCCCATCGAACAAGAATCTAACGAAGACAAACTATTATTTTGTTCTATCTAAGAATCATTATAAAACCCTGGCGTTAGATCAAACATTAACCCAAATTACATCACTTCCTGCGAATAAGAGGGAACCTATACTGAACCGTGTATTGCTTGGGGTGATGCAATGTTAAGCCCTCCTTCTAGAATGTAGTACGTAGTAAAATTGATTTTCTTTTTCAAATGAATTTTTCTTTTCCTTTTGCTTTGTAGGCTTATTTACCATCACATTTTCCCCTGGTAACAATCGCATTCACTGAACCCCTTAATAAAGAATGATATTCACGATTTAAACAGTTTCGTGAGCAAGAATTTCACCGTGGTAAAACACGCAGCTTCCGGAATACCTACATATTTTGGCAACATTGAATTAAATCAGGCGTAATATATGAAATTATATTATACGTAATATATGAAATATTACAGTAAAGTTCACGACATCTTTAGTAGCCTGGTATTAGGATTTGCAATGTCTAATCTCCTTGAGAAACATGTGTCCAGTTAGTTTCACGTCTTTGTTTCAAGATAACTTTATCAAATTACTGCAAAGGAAACATTATAAATAACATTTATTGGCGTTTCTTTACATTTTGCTGATAATGTTACTCTCTCTTGATAGCTTAATGTCGCTATTAATCCGTCTGCGTGCAACCCTTTTATCCTGATGGGTGACATATCCCTCCATTGGAGAGCAGGGAAAGGTTCAACATCTGCTCATCGCAACGACTAATTCATTCTTGAAATAGATTCATTAATCATTGGAGTTGTTCTGGCGTTACAACTACCAAGGTCACTGAAGTTTGCTCAATTAACTAATCATCCGTTGCATCGATAACAAGATCGGATGATTTAGGTTGATATTCAAGACTTCTGTCGTTGCTTGGCATAAAGCATTGGAATGCATTATAAAATTCAGGGCAAAGGGCAAGCGCTGGGACTGATGTGGTCAATCAGCGCCTGTGTCACATATGATTTGCACGCCCTTGAATTTGGATTCACTAGTCATTAATATACGTATAAAAGTAACTCCCCATTCGTTATTCAAAGTTTGATTTGCACTTCCCCAGTCCATATTATACGTGCAATAAACGCTCCCTCTGTATAATAGGCACTCCCTAGTTTCTATGTGAATTGTAAGTATGCCGAGAACTCTAAAAGCCAAGCCAAACCAAGTCAAGCTAATTGCCAAGCCAAGGAAAGCCAAGCCAAGTCATGCCATGCCAAGAACTCTAAAAGCCAAGCCACGCCAAGCAAAGCCATGATATGCCAATCACTCTAAAAGCCAAGTCAAGCCAAGCCAAGCCAAACCATTCCATGCCAATCACTCTAAAAGCCAAGTCAAGCCAAGCCAAACCAAACCATGCCATGCCAAGCACTCTAAAAGCCAAGTATACAATTATGTCAAAACCCTATGTATGAAAGCAACTATAGAATGCAGAGTACATAATACTGTATAACATTAACGGGTGGGAGGGGAGTGGGAATGACATGTATAATAAAGACTAGGGAGTGCATATCAAACGCTACACCGACATATGGTATTGTCTTTCTCCTACACTTCTCCTTCCTTGACAAGTTTGACCTGGCATGACCTCCTTTTGCCTCTCGACGTCTCGATGTTTGCAGATCCGAAGTAATTGATTCGTTGACCGTTCACTGATCTTGAACATAACCAAGTAAAAGAGCTTTCTGTGCAGCGCATAAAGCTGCATGAAACTTTCAGCTACGGCCCCATGAAACTCTCAGCCGCAGCCCGTGAATCTTTGAGCCTGTGTTCTTGGCAAACTTTTAGCACTTTACATAAAATAAAAATGACTGAGGCTATAGGGCAGCAATTTGGTATGTGTGATGGCTGGAGGGTGGACGATCAACATACCAATTTGCAGCCCTCAAGCCCCAGTATTTTTTAAGATCTGAGGGCGGAC
>NC_061095.1:24781089-24788589 GCF_015104395.2 Macrobrachium nipponense | reverse complement strand
TGGATTTGTTATTCGTTGTCCTGTTCTGTAGCTAACACCTAAGTGACTGGAATATCTCACTTTTAGTAACCGTTTGGTCGATCCGACGTAAATACCAGGACAACCCGGACAATTAAATTTATAAATGACGTCGGATCTCATGAACGGTGGTAGTTTTTCTTTGTGTGTAAAAAATGTGCCAATTTTTTAATGGGTTGACAGGAATCAAGTTTAATTTAAAACAACCTATTTCACTTTCAATGATTTTCCTTATTCGCTCGCCTAATTTGTTTTTATATGTAAAAGGAATGGTACAGTACATAACTAGCTTCTTAACATCATAGGAAGGAACTTGCTCAGAAAAATTATTATTTAAAATTCTATTTACTACATTATAAAAAACATTTACTGGATAAGAATTGTTAATAAAATACCTCTTTAAAAATTCAATTTCTTCGTGAAATAAATTCCAATTTGAGGTATATTTCATAGCTCTAAAAACCAGGGTTGAGATGGCATTAATTTTAAAATTCAAAAAACAAAAACTATAAAAATTATTACCCAAACCCGAAAATGTATGCTTCCTAAAAATGGTAGTGTTGAGTCTATCATCTTCCTTAACAATCTTTAGATCTAAAAATGATAAGCAGTTATTATCCTCGGTTTCCATAGTAAAATTTATATTATGATGCTGGCTATTCACAAAATCCAAGAAGGCTTGACTTTGCCACTTATATTTAAATAATAAAAAAGTGTCATCGACATACCTTCGATAAAAGTGAGGCTTAAAATTAGAAGGGCATTCTGTTAAAAATGTTGATTCTAAAAAGTCCATAAAAATATCTGCAAAAATAGGGGCCAACGGGGACCCCATAGCCAAACCCTCGACCTGCGAGTACAATTTGGAATTAAAAGTAAAAACTGAATCTTGCACTGCAAGTTCTAAAAGTTGTTTGAATAAAATTCTACCAAATCCATGGAAGCATGTGGTATTTAAAAAAACTTTATCTAAAATAATCTCAATTGTTTCTTCCACTGGTATGTTTGTACAAAGTGATTCAATGTCAAGACTTATCATATGCAACCATACCAACTCCACTGGTAATAACTAACGACAATATTACAAAACACAGGAATATAAATAATAGAAATGGCACTAATGAACACAGAGAATACCAACATAAAACAACACTTATCATGTCCAACGTGACATGACAACGATCTTTACATGATAAGTCTTGACATTGAATCACTTTTTACAAACATACCAGTGGAAGAAACAATTGAGATTACTTTAGATAAAGTTTTTTTTAAATACCACATGCTTCCATGGATTTGGTAGAATTTTATTCAAACAACTTTTAGAACTTGCAGTGCAAGATTCAGTTTTTACTTTTAATTCCAAATTGTACTCGCAGGTCGAGGGTTTGGCTATGGGGTCCCTGTTGGCCCCTATTTTTGCAGATATTTTTATGGACTTTTTAGAATCAAAATTTTTAACAGAATGCCCTTCTAATTTTAAGCCACACTTTTATCGAAGGTATGTTGATGACACTTTTTTATTATTTAAATATAAGTGGCAAAGTCAAGCCTTCTTGGATTTTGTGAATAGCCAGCATCATAATATAAATTTTACTATGGAAACCGAGGATAATAACTGCTTATCATTTTTAGATCTAAAGATTGTTAAGGAAGATGATAGACTCAACACTACCATTTTTAGGATGCATACATTTTCTGGGTTTGGGTAATAATTTTTATAGTTTTTGTTTTTTGAATTTTAAAATTAATGCCATCTCAACCCTGGTTTTTAGAGCTATGAAATATACCTCAAATTGGAATTTATTTCACGAAGAAATTGAATTTTTAAAGAGGTATTTTATTAACAATTCTTATCCAGTAAATGTTTTTTATAATGTAGTAAATAGAATTTTAAATAATAATTTTTCTGAGCAAGTTCCTTCCTATGATGTTAAGAAGCTAGTTATGTACTGTACCATTCCTTTTACATATAAAAACAAATTAGGCGAGCGAATAAGGAAAATCATTGAAAGTGAAATAGGTTGTTTTAAATTAAACTTGATTCCTGTCAACCCATTAAAAAATTGGCACATTTTTTACACACAAAGAAAAACTACCACCGTTCATGAGATCCGACGTCATTTATAAATTTAATTGTCCGGGTTGTCCTGGTATTTACGTCGGATCGACCAAACGGTTACTAAAAGTGAGATATTCCAGTCACTTAGGTGTTAGCTACAGAACAGGACAACGAATAACAAATCCAGAATTATCCAATATCCGTAACCACGCCAAAATATGTAAAATTAATATTGATAAAACACATTTCTCAATCATTGACAGCACTCCCAACAATTACTTAACGACACTTGAGTCATTATACATCAAACGACTGATTCCTTCTCTAAATGCAAACGTGGCTGCTGCCACGTTGTATTTAGCATAACTGAGATCTGGGCCGAACTGTGTTTTCAAATCATTCCCTTCTCTACTTTTACTTAGGGTACTTGTCCTTTCATTATTTGTTTTAAATGTTTCTGTAAATTTTAATTAACATATTTCTTAAAGTTTTAGTCTATTGCTTGTTTTAAATGTTCTCTAAGGTTTTTAATTAACTTATTATCTTGATATTTTAGTCTTAATGTATTATTTTACTATTAATTAAATTGTCACAATTTATAATTACAGGCTGAAGATGTACTCTGAAGCAGTATGAAACGTTCCTAATAAAATATTCTTCACTATGTTTGGTGGATTCCTGGACCCTTATATATATATTATATATATATATATATATATATATATATATATATACACACACATATATATATATAATATATATATACACATACATATATATATATATATGTGTATATATATATATATATATATATATATATATATATCTAATAAAAGGAGTCCATAAAAACACCAAAAGTAGAGAGAAAAAGTACTATATTTCAGAGACTGCTGTGCTCTCTCTTCATGTTATATGAATGAGAACCTCCTCATTCATATTACCTGAAGAGAGAGGACAAGCAGGTCTCTGAAATATAGTACTTTTTCTCTCTACATTTTGGTGTTTTTTATGGGCTCCTTTTATTAGAATATATTATATATATATATATATATATATATATATATATATATATATATATATATATATATATCTGAATTTTAACTTTACCAAGCGATTCAAGCTGCCTGGCGGCCAAGGTCTGGTCGGTAGTGACTGGAAGACACAAAATTGGGGTTGCAAAAGATACCGAAGCCATTAACTCACTCTCCCCACACGTAGAGATCATGAGGCGATGTCTTGGATGACCTGAAACATAAAGGAAATTAAACTGGATGGGTGAGATACGACGGACAGGGCGCTTAGTTTGAGCCATCAAAGGAATCTGCCCTTAATTTATTAAGGAAGAAAATATGAACTGAATAAAGCAAGTATTGGGTACTTGACGATGAAAAATAGCATTATCAATACCTACATGCTTTTGTTTTTGGGGAAATAATGCCTACATGTACATCTTGTTGCTGAAACAATATTGCCAAAATTTCCTTTTTTCTACATTTGAGATCATAGACGGGATATTTTTTTTTTATCCCTGCCTTTTAATCAGACGAAGAGAACTGCTGTAAAAACTGATGAGATATCTAGGGATTAAATCAAATTGATCTCAGGTGAATGTGTCATATACTCTACTACAATAAGATTCCTCACAAAAAGCCGGCATTCCAATCACTCAAGAAGGTACTGAAGAAATTCTGAAAAGGACACTTTTGTGTCTGGTTCTTTATATAAGTAAACGCTTTGGGACAACCAGTGCCAAAATGTGTCCTGTTAAAGGTGTGTTAAAAATATTCTGCATTACTATCATGGGTTAAAAGACGAGAAAAGAAAATTATCTTTGGTAAGCCAGTAAGACAATACTATAGTAGATTCACATCACCCGTGCATCTGATGCCTAGGCCAGTCCCTTACGACGCTCCTGATTGGCTGTTGATAATCAAGTCACAGGGCTGGAGCCTGGAAACTCTCAGTCTCTCTCGAGAGAGTTCACATAGGCAGGAAGTATGTCCCACCTCTCCTGAGGGAAGACGTATCCCTCAGGAGAGGTGGAATATACATCCAGCTTATGTGAACTCTCGAGAGAGACTGAGAGTTCCAGCCCTGTGATTGGCTTATCAACAGCCAATCAGGAGCGTCGTAAGGGACTGGCCTAGGCATCAGATGCACGGGCGATGTGAATTTACTATAGCCACAGTAAAAAACAAATCTGTGTACTGCACTTACTAAGTACATCATTTAGGGGTAATTCCTCCTTGAAAACGAAGTTGGCATTTGAACTAACGGCCACAGTGACATTAGGCTTGAGGTAAGGGAAAGTGGACCGCCACAGAACAGTGTAAGAAGTTGGCTGCAGGGCTGCATGTAATTCTGCAAGGGCCTGTGGTCCCAGCCAGGCCTCTCGACCCCCTGGACACACTGTTATGACACCGGCCCTGTTCAACAGTGCTGGAACCAAAACGTCCTGGAAAAGATGATGAAAATTTGTATGATCTCATGTATTCTCAACAGATTTCACAGGAAAAATCATGCTTATAAATACTTGTTAACATTTCATAGTGCCAAACTTTGTGATTGTGAATACTTAATAGTATCAAACTCTGTGATGGCTAACATTTTATGGTGCCAAACCCTGTACCAGACACGTCAACAGGAACAGAAAACAGCCTGTTGACCAAATTAGAAGAGGAGTCGTTTAGGATGAAGTTCTAGAGGAAATATAAAAAAGAACAATACAGTTAATGTAATAAGAGTACTATCAAATACTGCCAGGAACAGAAGGTGTTTCCCGACCTGAATGTTATTTTTAATAGAAAGACACCGGTAAAAGGCTAACAATTACAACTGACAGGGCGAGGTTATCATTTTCTGGATCTAGGTTTTTATAAACTTGAACATGCATTTCCTGATTCTGTCTTCTGTTATCAAGTATTATCTGTACTTTAAGCTCATTTAGAAGGAAATATCAGTTCAGGATGTATATTCAACACATCACTCAGTGATATCTTACCAGCAACATTGTTGGAAAATTATCTATTTCCGGATATCACATATAGTATGACCTGACAATCTTGAAAAATAAACATTAATTTGGCAATAACGTTAAATACATCCCACTATGTCCATTTCAGATCAGCACCACGTTTCACTTCGGTATCAGCACAAGGTTGAATTTGAAATGTAGCTTTTGGTGGTTGTCCCACAAGAAGAGGAAAACTGCAAAGACTATACAAATTCTAACGATATCTTATGCTAGAATTAATTAGAAATAGAAGTACCTTTGTCATATGTCCTGTTTCGAAAGAGAATCCGCCGATGGGAACTAGCAAGGGCGTTGGGGGAGTGTAAGAGTGAACCAGGGGATCCCAAGCGACGAGAATTCGCGCGAGACTGGAGTACAGAGTCTGAAGAGGAGGCGGTGACCAGGATGGGTCAAGACCTGTGATGGTGGGCACCTGCCACTGATGGCGAATGGCGGACAAATACCTGTGAATGATGCATTTAGAGCAAATAGTTTAACAATGATAAATACGTTCAAAAGGGTCCACAATAATACAAAGTGTTAAAAGTCCGTGTATAATTTTTATGACTTTACAAAAAGTTTTCGAACCCTTCCCTGGGTTCATCCTCAGCCCAAATGAACAATTAGTTACAACAGTTACAGAGGTGTCAACGATCTCCAACGTCTCTTGTTTTTAAATATACCTCTGTAACTGTTGTAACTAATTGTTCATTTGGACTGAAGATGAACCCAGGGAAGGGTTCGAAAGCTTTTTTGTATAGTCTTAAAAATTATACACGGACTCTTAACCCTTTGTATTACTGTGGACCCTTTAGAACCTTATATATACTCTCGCGATAGAGAGTTTTTCCCTAATGATAAATATTTTAAGAACACCGAGGATACTAAAATCACGTAAAAAAAATTGCAAATGCCTAGAACTAGGAAAATTTAAATGAGAATTATCTTTTGATGTAGACAAGGTCAGTTCCATATTGCAACATAATCATGTCTTACAAGCAAACCCTAAGAAGTCACGACAAAAATATGTCTATTCTCACCCGTAATGCCTGGCAATATTCATGGTCCTGCTCCAGATACTACTATCCTCCATGGTAGTGGGCGGCACAGAGGTCGTGGAAAGCAGAGGTAAAATCCCGAGCTGCTCCCACGCCCACCAGGCACCAACACGAGACGTAAGGACGCCCACGACGGGCACGCTCATCCGGTGGGCGAGGGTGAGTGCGCAGAGGTCGTGGAGGAAGAGGGGCGTGACCAGGAGGCGAGACCGTCTTACGACGTCGTCTACCCAACGGGATTTTGACAGATGTTGACAAGCCAAGACCCTAGAGGAAATCACGCGCCCACTTATCCATTCAACGCCCGCCTCTTCTCCGGGCGTGACACCAACGCCCGCGCCATTTGGGTACAAGGGGTCCTCTTCGTCGAGTGGGATTTCGTAAATCTGGAAAGGAATGTCACTGGAGAATGAGGTATTAGAAAGACATTTATAAATAAACACGAAAAAATCAAACTAGTATTCTTTAGACTGCAGTATCAATATCTGGTTCCTTACGACGAAATTTAGAAAGCAAAATCAAATATAATTTTATGTACAGTATATCAACGCAGTGTATTCTCGCGTATTGCTTTACATTGGTACTGAAAGAAGTGTTGCACTCAGACTTCAAGACTGTGGACAATAAAAGTGGGTGCAGTTGTGCATCATGTTGGGAGATATAAATAAGATAATTCGCATGCTGGCAAGAACGGCATTATCTCTCCTAAACTTCTGCCTGTGTGACTGAAGAACAAAAAGCGGAAAATGTCTCACTCCGCGAAAACAATTTCATAGGTTGATGTATAAGCAAGAAACAGCTGCCTAAAGAATTAAATAGCTGATTGCTGATTTTCGCTAAGTTAGAAAAATCTGGCAAATTTGGTGTAACATGGTCCCTCTAGAAGATTGTTATTTTGCTCCCTCATTCCAGCGGAACAAGAAGAAACTGGTTTCCTCGAAAACTACTGATAACTTTAAAAATATATACTTTTGACGGGAAACTTTTAAAGTACTTTACATTTGAGAAGAAACTTTAATACAACTGATAATGCTGAGGGCAAAACGAAATAATAATAATTCATGTTAAAGTAGTTTTCGTTGGAACAGTACCATTAGTATTAAAAATACCGTTAAGGATCATTTCCATCACTCAACTAGCTCCTATGGTATAGAATCACAGTATAATTTTTCAGCCTTAGAAATTAATACAAGCAAAACGAAATGTTCAGATATGTTAGAGGAAAGTTCATGATTTAACTTTCCCAAATGTGAAAATCCCACGGGGATGATCCTAACAAGTGTATTTCGATACAACAGAGACCTTGGAAATTACCTTCATTCCCTTTGGAAACGGTTCCTCTCTGGGAC
>NC_061095.1:24713589-24778589 GCF_015104395.2 Macrobrachium nipponense | reverse complement strand
GTGAGTACATGTATATACAGACTACAGGACACTAAATAAAACCAACGGCCATCAACAACTCAACTTCAAACATCTTCCCCAGAAATGAAAGGACAACGATCACTGCCTCATTCATACTTTAACAACTAAACCATGATACATCCCTTTGTAGAAAATTTCCATGACATACTGCTTCACACAACTCTCCACAGCAATTCGTAAAATACACACACACACACATGTATGCATGTGTTTATATATATATATATATATATATATATATATATATATATATATATATATATATATATAATACATGGGTGTTTGTGTGTGTGTAGATATTATTATTTCCTTTCAGTATCAAAAAGCATTCCTGACTCATATGTCCTTATTTTTCTCTATTATGCATATTTTTTTACACTGTCATTTTCGAGAAATATTTCATCACCCTATTTCTATTTCATTCCAAACTACATAGTTTGTACACAAGAGACTCAACATTTATAAACACTAAAGATAATCTAATCTATGGACACTAACGAACACACACCTGCGCCAGATGCCCAGGGGCATCTGCAAAGAGAGAGAACGCAACGCCAAGAACAAGCAGTGAATGCCAAAGAGTCCTCATCATTTCAGGATTCTGTATTCAGTTATTACTAAGTAAAGGACACCACACTTCACTGGGATTAAAAACTGCAACGATTATGGGACTTTCACAAAATGCCAGTTATTATGATGCCAAGAGAACTGTTTCTTCAATGTAGTTCCCTCGAGACAGAGAGACGAGGAGTGTTGGGTATCGCCAAAGCGTCCGTGACTTACTTGAGGGTATCAAATGGGGTAGGATTGGGCGTGGGTGACTAGCGAGGGATATAAGAACCAACATTCCCCTCGCAAGTTATGGTGCCGACCTCGCACTGGATATGCCACATTGTCGATAATTTATGACTTATCTATGCCTTGATCAATACAGTTATATGACGCATTTCCTTCTAAATATTCACGCTTTACTTTACAATATAATTTCTACGAAATATGTCGCGAAAAAATTACAGAATTACACACGAGAGGACTGCGGTCGAAAAGAGATGAATCGTGAGCGAAATCCACCGGAAAAAAGGACGGGTGCCACGCGTAAGGGAAAGAAGGACCCTCCCTCTTTCGTCTGGGATTGACATCAGAAATGGAGAGAGAGAGAAGTTCCACGTAAACGTTTCTAGAACTTCACAGAAAGTGTGTTAAAAGATGATATAACATTGACTATTATTTTTCTGTTTTAAAATAACTCATATTAATAATTTTTTTATACCATCAGGCAAAAATATGCTTCACAATTTAGCTTGGCTATAATATTCCTATAATTGTTCCTTTTGTTAATTAACTTCGACGCTCTTATGACAGTGTAATTTTAGATCGACCTGAACAACATTTTCGCTGTGAGAGGAGTATTTGTTACTCAACTGTCAGTCACGGTCCAGGCATGCCAATATCGCTGAAAATAATTCTAAGCAAACTTTCGTGCTTTTGAGGAACGCTAGGGATGTCATGATAGAGTGGTGTTTTTTTTTTTTTTTTTTTTTTTTTTTTTTTTTTTTTTTTATCACAGATGTTAAAGAAAGGTACTTTGTGTCAGAAAAGAAGTGGAAAAAGCTAAAAGTACTTGCACGTCAATTTCTCGATTCTGGTTCACTTTAGTGGAGAATATAGTTAGCCCTGACTGTAAACATCTGTCAGTAAACGTTGACACAAGGTGCGTTTTCCTGCATCTTTTACAAGTATGTTCTAGCTGCCAAACTGTATCAATTTGCCAAGATTGTTTCTATACTGGTGCAAAACTGAATTTCCAAGACAAATGGTCTACCGGGTGACGTCATACTGGCAGAAATAAAGCAATTCTACCACCAATCTTAGCGTGAATCCCTTTCATATTCTATTTTAACAAACGCAACATGACTTGCGGAGGCAGTAAACGGTATAGCATTCTCATGACAATCGTTAAATGTAACCGGCTTAACAGTCTTTCAAAATTTGCTTGGAATGAAAGAAATAAGCTACATTTTGGGGTCCCTATGGGACTTAGGGTCCAACATTGGCGCCATATCTCCCCAGGATTCACTTATCTAGGCGTTCGGTACCTCCCCTCGTCGACTGTCCTCAGCTCGGGAGGACTAAACGGACTACTTTGTGAACTCTGACCGAGAAACGCTTCCGATGTGGATATAACGTACTGGTAATCACAATGAAGATAAGGTGCTACTTTGGCTTGTGATGTACACTTCACCTCCAAGGTGCTATATAGTACTAAACATGGCCGAAGCTCAATGGGACGCCGTGTTTCATACTAGCCCCTCGAGATCAAAGATATCGTTTATTGATATAATTTGTCGACCACACAAAATAGAAATGGGTGTATATGATACTTTGATCCCTGCGAGGGTAGTACTGAACGCGGCGTCCCATTGAGCTTCCGCCATGTTTAGTACTATAGTAGATTCACATCAACCGTGCATCTGATGTCTAGAACCGTCCCTTACGACACTCATGATAGGCTGTTGATAAGCCAATCACAGGGCTGGAAACTCAGTCTCTCTCGAGAGTTCACATGGGTAGGATCTATGTTCCACCTTTCCTGAGGGATACGTCTTTCAAAAGTACCCCTCAGGAGAGGTGGAACATACATCCTGCCTATGTGAACTCTCAAGAGAGACTGAGAGTTTCCATCACAGTGATTGGCTTTTCAAGAGCCAATCAGGAGCGTCGTAAGGGACGGTTCTAGACATCAGATGCACGGTTGATGTGAATCTACTATAGCACATCGGAGTAGGTGAAGCGTAGATAACAAGCCAAAGTAACGCTAAAGATTCTCAGTATTAAACTTTCTTAAAAATTTGTATTCCTATCGTCAGGTGAGATATCACTGGCGTGTGGATATTTTTTAAGCAATTATTTGCGTAACAAAGTATGAGCATTGTTTGAAAAAACCGCTAACACATTTCTTGCAATGCTGTCTCCTCTAATTCTTTATTGATAAAAATAAAATAATAATTCACAGTACTGCAATTGATGACTTGCTAAATAATCTTAAACGTAAGACCTCTGACCAACTGCAGTCGAAGACAATCTCGTGACAGTTCGAACCATAATGTGCTGATAACTCTCTCTCTCTCTCTCTCTCTCTCTCTCTCTCTCTCTCTCTCTCTCTCTCTCTCTCTCTCTCTCTCTGTAAATGCGGATTTTAACGTGACTGAACTCTTTTCCTCTCTCGTCGCTTCTCTAAAACGAACGAAGTGATTCCATAAGGATAAATCAAAACTGAAGATAATTTTAACTTACTTAGCCGTAATTTACAATCTAATTATAAATTTCAGTCATTTTTACAGAAGGTTTAGTCCACAAAGATGGCCAATTGAAGGTAAAGGAGACGCCCCCAATGTCAGGTAGCAAGGCCCATTGATTTCAAAGGATTTTAATGAGAGGACCCGGTATGTTTGTTTGTTTGTTTGTATGGTGTTTTTACATTGCATGGAACCAGTGGTTATTCTTCAACGGGACCAACGGCTTTACGTGACTTCCGAACCACGTCGAGAGTAAACTTCTGTCACCAGAAATACACATCTCTCGCCCCCCCCTCAGTGGAATGCCCGAGAATCGAACTCGCGGCCACCGAGGTGGCAGGCCAAGACCATACCGATAACGCCACTGAGGTGCTAGGAACCGGTATGTGCATTGATTTTACCATAACGAATATACTGCAGTCTACTTCATTATTTAACAAAGTGTACCTAACCTACCTCATTACTAATACTAGCGTAGTCTCTTTTCACCGATACTAAATTGAGCAAATTCCTTGTTAGGTAACATTTTTTGTATATCCCTAAATAAAGAAAAAACAACTTGATACTCTGAGCGTTATGATAAGAGTGGATTTGAGTTAACATGGAGTACAATGCAGGATTATTCGAATGTCTCCACGTCTACGCATACATAAAAGAATGTGAAAGTTCTGAGCGGCTCCTCGGCAGTAGCACCAGAAAAAGAAGCCAACAGGCAGCAAGCACCACTTCAGGCTTGAGATTCATTAGTTTTAGCTCAAAAACGCCAAATAGAAGAAAACGTTACGCTCGTAGAGAGGACGAATGTCTTTAGAAGGGAGACTCAATCATATTTGTACATACGCTCTCTGGCCCACATTTTTTTTAAGGGGAAAGGGACAGATCACCAAATTAACTTACCCATGCCAGGTATAAAGAATAAAAAAAATAATAAATACACAAATACTCACACGTACTAACACAAACTTTATAGAATTGCTTAAACACAAAGGAAGTGGTAGGCCCAGACAGACACACACAGATATACACATCTGTGTGAAAACTTAGCCGTTTCCCTTGACAAGGGGTTAAGTACAGAAAAACAAAAGACAACGCTTAAAGTTATATTCCTACTTTAATCGATGATAATTCCCTTGAACAAAAGTATTCCAAAATATTGGCTATTTCATGCACCGACACAGAATGTTCCTCAGTGCACAAAAAATAATATTATATATATATATATATATATATATATATATATATATATATATATTATATATATATATATATATATATATAATATATATATGTATGTATGTATAGTCAATATCCAACTTTCTTTCATCTTACATCTTAAAACTATGAATCATTGTGAAAACTGAATGATGACGATATAGCTTTTCTTGATACAAGGAAAAGAATTCCTTGGCATATTCACGATCAACCACGAGGAATAAAAGTATGTTTGGTATAGTTACCATACCAGTGTTCGTGAAAGAAAAATTTAACCTTTGTAATTGTGGTTCCATTATTTCTAACAAGAACAATACTTAACAACCTCTTCAAAGGACGTATGAGTTCAAACTTTTTCAAATCAATCTCAGTATTTCTGCAACTTACTTTGCAATAAGGGAGCCTCAGTCTTTATTACTGGACAGTTTTTCTAAACGCCTAGTCATGTGCTTATGGATTTTTCCTCTGCTTCCATATATGAACAAGTTACCCTGCGGAAGCTTGCTTGCTAAAGAATATACGGATACCATGGTTAGTAATACTAGAATTGCAAGCAAAGATAAAGAAGACTGCACTAATTCTCTTTTAATTTGTCTTCAAATTAAAAGAAGAGAGATTAGTGTTGGGGTTAAAGTTCACTTACAATACATACGAAATAAATGAAAAAACAAAACGTTTAACAAAACATCCGATACACTGACATTGGGACACACATGATTGTAATAAGATTACATGTTTTAATATAAAAACGCATAACAAAACATCTGATAATTCTACCTCTTCAAAGCATGTCACTGTAACAAGATTAAACTTTTTACTACAAAGGCTCTTTTAGAATAGTAGGAAGATTATCTTCGATATAAAATTGTTTGATAAAATTAATTTTAATTAGTGCCGGCAATCGCGGCACTGTCTACTTTCTCAGAAATCCCAGCTAAAAGGGTTTCCTAGAAAGCTATGATCTATCTAGGTATCATCCCACTCTTATCAAGGAGACCTGAAAGAAACCGTTTGTCATTTGTCAATCCCGGCTAACACCTGATTGCGGAGAAAAGTTGATTAATAAAGAGTTTTAACAAAAATAACCGTCGGATATTGGACTTGACTGTGAAAAATGAATATTGCTGTAATACTACAAGGTACTTGAAGTTAAATAAGAGATAAATAGCTTTGAAAACACGAAGGAAAGTAAAGAAAGAATCCTGGATTATTGCCAGAAAAAAACCTTCAGTATACAGTTGCATAAGCCAACTTCATCATCAAGCAAAAAGGAGAGCTGCTACAAAGACAGAGATCAATAATTATTCACTGCATGATATGAAATAGTACTCCACATCATAATCTCCGGTGCCAAATTTCATTTCTTGCAATAATTTGCCAGTTAAGTGACTGATACAGGATAGAACTCATAAACGAATTTAACCACTGAGTGTTGTAACGTAATAAATCGTAAAAAATAAAGCTTGCGGCAACTCTATGAATCCGTTGCCATGGTAACGTAAACAACCCGAGTTCTCGAAATTCTAAACTTAACAGTAAGCAGGAGGTTTGCAGCAGGAAGTGTAAGTAAAAATGTCTTTTAATTAAGTTTATATATATATAATATATATATATATATATATATATATATATATATATATATATATATACACGTATATATATTAAGTAACCATGTAAATACAGGCTGCTGAGGAGCAAGAGCCCGAGCCGTGCCAGCACAAGGCTGGCTTCATCTGGATAGATAGAATCATGTGAATTGTTGCTTCACACAACTTACTACATACAGGAGAGAAGAGTTGTGTAGTGTTTCCGCAAATAGGAATACAGTAAACAAATGGCAGTGCTTTCCCTCTGTTTATATGTACATATAAATGTACATATATGCTTGTATGATGTATGTACTATAAAAAAATATATGTAATATATATATATATATATATATATATATATATATATATATATACTCGTGTATATTTATATATAGTTTATAATCTATATATGTTAGTCACTTTCCAACTGATTTGCCTGTTTCAATGTTTTCTGTGGAGTAATCCTCTATCAGGAGAAATAGCTCATTGCTTAAAATATAAATACGTATATGTCTTCCCAACACTGCCGACAATTTAATAAATCTCATTAAGCGAAATCTCAATTTACCGCTAATAGTAGGTTTTCTACGGCAAAAAACGAGAACACGGCGTTCAAATTACGAACGAACATTAAGCGGAACGATTTTTTGACCGACATGGATTTCCAGACCATCCGAGTAATTAACTCTCTGTGCGAGTTGAGTGCTTTCATTAACCTGGAAAAACGATTGTGATGCCTGTGAGGTAAAAAGGCAAACTAGGTCGTTCGCTCCGTATTACCTGCCTAAATAACGGAAGCAAGGTCTAATGAACCGTTTAGGATCAAAGACGAATATTGAAGCTCACTGACATTTCAGGGTTGTGTCGGCGACAGTCATGCCTCACTGCCTGCAGGCATGTCAATCAAGTGCTTGCATGAAAAGCAGATTTCAGGCTACATTAAAACTCACACGGCTCTCAGGTTAGCCGGCGTAACGCTTGTTTGAAGGTTGCGTTTCTTTTCCACGTTGGCTGTGAATTTTTATAACCAATAACGATATTATCTGTTTCATATCAAGTGTCATTGCCTTTGTCAATTTCACTCACAATATCATGAGACAATTCACTTAACGTTTTCAACCAATTATAAAGTCATTTCTGTTGAAATTTTGCTGCCGATTACTCATACTGTGACTTTTAAAGATCCCGTATGCTGTCTAAAACGGAAATCACAGGAAAATAAAATTCACTTAAAAAAAAAAATTTAAACTAACTGAAAAAGTTATCACACCAACTCAACGATTTCCTATGCTAACCTGTTCACCCCTTCTAAATGTCTCCATATTTCTCACCTGTCAATTTCCCTTGAGCACAACATACTTCAAAGACCACTCGACTCAGCATCATAAACATCATTCACACTTCATTTCCATGAAGGGGATATTCCTCAACAATCCTTCCTCGTATTTCAACTTTGGCTTTCATTGAGACTCTGGGTCCTTTCACGGTTATATGCACACACCTTGCTACGTTTCTTAATTCAGGTACAATCTGACACATCCTCTCTCGACTCAACCATTACTCACTATATTTACGCCCAAATATCTATATAAATCAATGCCTTCCATTCTTCCACCGCCCACACTAATATTCAATATTCCAGCTTCCTGATTTCCATTTATCCTCAGCTCTCTCGCACTCTAAATACTTTCAAAACCTATTGCAAGTCTCTGCAGATTCTCTTCATTATCTGATTTATCTATATCTTATGCAAATATAAGCCAATACCGACAACATTCCCGACCCATTCTCTTTAATCATTAACTTGAACCTGCAGGTTAAGCCCTTCTCTGAATTCTCGCACCACTCAATTCAAAAAGATACTAAAATACTATGAAGACTTACACCCTTGTCTCAGACACACATTTACACAAAACCAGTCACTCTCCTCTCTCTTGCTTTGCTTCCATCATAAAAGCTTTTAATCGCTCTTATCTCCTGTGCCCTCTCCCTCAAAACCCTTTACACTGTTGCTTCTCTAACAGTTCCATCATAAGCTAATTCAAGGTTCTTGTATGCCACTTATTCACTCTTTCTGTTACATCTTAAATTCATAATCAAAATTCGATCATGTTTCATCCCTGCAATGCATTATCCCCCTATAATTTTTAGTTTCCTTTATTATCTTTACCATTAAACAATATAAGACTTATCCTTCTCACTATTTCTACACACCTTTATCCTCATCCAAACATACCTTACACATCCTGGTCAGCTACTCGATTATACCTACCCCCGAACAGAGGCATATTCCTGTGATCAATTCAACTTTCGGGTGTCTTCATTCTTTAAGCTCTTAAATGCCTTTCATACATCTTCAACAGTCACTTCCACAAGCAATATTAAGCTTGTGCTAACTTCTTAAATTCTTGCATGATTTATTTCTGCCTCTCTTCCTTTCTAAACATTCATAAAATCTTCAAAATACTCACTTCCATGACGAAAAAAGTGCTCAGTTCAGAAAGTATTCTCAATTGGCATATCTTATTCTGATATGCAATTCCTCAATATTCTTGCTATCTGCATTCATATCTCATAAAACAATTTTCCCTCTTGTACTTGCACCATTTACTTTCTTTTCCTTGCTCACTTTTATCTTGGCTGGTCTATCCGTCCACCTGGATACCTATACAGTCATGATCTCTTCAGCCATGTTACTGCACTTTAGATCATTCCCTTTTCACTACAGCAACCCTTTCCTTTCATCATCCTTCCACTTGAAGTTGTTATTCCCTTCCCATTCTGCCTCCACTACAAACCCTTTCTGCTTCCTCTATGACCCCCATAAAGATGTACTAAGTGTCACAACAGGCCCTTGGGATTCGGGAAGAAGATGGGAAGATCCAGGTTTCATAAATAACTGGGAAAGGGTGGTGGCCACAACTTCTGATTCCAAGGCTCTCGAACTCCTAAGAGAGTTTTCCTTTATTCATGTATTACTCTAGCGTCCTGTGATGTCCGAGAAGGGGAAAGATAATGTTGAAAGTTACTTTCCAAAGTCATACTTGAAGTACAACTGTACGAAAAGCGTTTGGTGCTGACAGCAATATAATAGGGATTAACTGATGCGGCGCACGTATTTAAATGCCTTATTTCAATTTTCTTTATGCACCAATTATTCTTTAACATTCTACTATCGTCCACCTCAGCAAAATGTAGATTTCGTATAGTATATAGTAGTCCTATAAAAGTTATATATATATATGTATATATATATATATGTAAGACATAGGGTTTTGATTAATAATATATTGTTCGTGCATTCTCTGTAACCTGTGGAATGTGGAGGACAGGGCAGAGTAACGACCTGAGGGTAGCTGATCAATGAGTTTCTAGGGGATGGCGTGAGATAAAAGTGCTTAGTTCAGGAAGTCAATGTACGACAGTTTATGAACTCTTCCCAAAGTGCCTTTGTGAAAAACTAGATGCAGCTAGAACCGCGAGGTGCTAGCGAACTGTGTGTTCGTATGTGCTGTGCGCCGCTCTCTGTTAAAAAGCGTTCATACCCAAGCCTATGGGAGGGATTTTGACAGAGGCTTCGAGTCATAGGCAAAGATGCCGTGGCATTCGCCGGGGGAGTTTTTGTGGCATAGTGTTTAGTGTCCGGTTGGAAATGGACGGTTCTGGATTTCGGTGGGACAGAGTTCCCAGGGAAAGGTGTGACCTTTTGGGTGACTTGACAATGAGTTGTTTTAAGTTAGTCTGTAAGACTGGATTACTTAGTTAATTGATTTAGTTATTGTAAATAAACGTTATGTTATGATGCAACTCTCTCATTTTCATTACCTGTTAGAATGGAGAGAAAGAGGTGGAGAGAGGAGGAGGAGAGAGAGAGAGGCTGTGTATGTAAATGGAGTTATGGGGTCTGCCTTCCGTTTCGTGTCCACGCTTACCTTATGAAATACATGAGGGTTTTCCCCATGTTTATAGTGGTGGCAGACGGTTAAAGAGGGGATATAAGAGTTTTCTTGCTTTTCTATGCCTAGGAACGCCAATGTAGAGATGGTTGGCCAGTTAGAAAAAAGGGGTAGAGAAAATGTCCGTCCGTGGGATGGGGGGATGAGGAAAGATTTTCTATTAGGGTCATCAAATTTGCTCGTACCGAGATTCTTCAGGGTGGGAGTCGTGAGACAAGCAACTCAGTCTAGTTCATGATTGAGTGTTGCTAGGGGTCATCTCACCGGTCGCGTTTGTATTGTGCCGACGAGATTTACGCGTTTTTACGGAGAATTTCGAGTTCCTTTTGTTCCCATTATGGAGTGGTGAGTGTTAAACTATTGTTTTGAAAGGAGTGGGTTTTTGTTTAAATATTTCAGGGTTATGGGATTGGTTCAAGAGGTCAAAACACTTTTTCTTTTTTCTTTCCCCATAGTGACGTGTTTTCTTTATTTGCACGTGTTTATAATAGACGTATGCATTCGTCTTTGTTTAAAACATAGGAGTGTATTTTTCTATGCATGGAAACTGTGCTTAGATAAGCATATTTGGCTTAGAGACACAGAGCGGCCACAATTTTGCGGGCTCAGCATATTTCTGCTAACCGTCGCAGGGAGGCATTGCATGGCGGGATATTGCAAGGGGAGTATGGCCTGCCTCGAGGGGGATAGTCGCATGGGTGGGAGGTACCACTAGCCTCACCGCGAGAGATAGTGCAGGGGAGGGTATTGCGAGATGGGGGATACTACTGGTATGCCTCGGGCTGTTCTGCTGCTCGACTGAGGGGTTGTTCTCAGGGGGGGAGAAATTCTTTTTTCTCAGTGTGGGTGAACTCCCCCTTTTCCTTTTTTTTTCCTTTGTGTTGGGAGATGGGTCTGGCCTTGACATTGGATGCTAAGACATCAGCTGATTGATAAGTTGATGAAGTGAAATGCCCGTAGAGTCTTTTTTTTAGAAAAGATATTTTTTTTTCTCTCCCTTGGATGAAGAGAAAAGGAAATAAAAAGAGATTTTTCTTTTACGAGAATGAGGGAAAAAGTAGTTAACATGCACGGGATGTTATTATGTTTCTTTGTGCCTTGAAAGACACAAATATAAGGGGGATACACAGATTATTTTTTTTTTATTGTGTTGGAGAAATTATTTTGAAATGCCGATGATTGGTGTTGTATCTGTGTTGTGTGGCAATGGTGTTATGTCATGGTGTTGCATGCTGGAGAAATTGTATGTCATAGGATTCAGCAATACTGTTGTATGCTATTTGAATTTCACCCTTACTTGAGAATTATTGCGTTGGGAGTTATTTATTATTATTGTTATATTAATAAATTGTTATACTTGAGATGTGTCACGGGAGGTTTGCTTAAGTATAATTATCATTACGGGAGAATTGTTTTGCGAGAGATTTGAGATATTTCATGGGAGATTAGTCAATAATTATTAAGATAATATTCAGGATAATTATTACAAATGAATTAATGGGAGAAGTCTGTGTTTTTTTAACAATTACTTTTGTTGAGTTATTTTTTTGTACAACTTTGGAGAATATTTTCAGTGATTCACGGGGATGAGTTTTGCTGAATCTTGATGATCTGACTGAATCTTGGTGAATTGTGTGGGATTTTGCTGAACTTTTGCTGAATTTTTGGAGAATGGACAAGCATTAACATTGGTGATATTTTTTTGTACTGATACTGATGATTTTGATGATAGCAATTTTTTTTTGGTGATTTTGTGATAATGATATTTCTGATACTGATTTTTTATGTACTAATACGTGGGTGTTTTAATGCTGTCAAGGGAGGTGAAATCTTTTGTGATTTTGGGAAGAACTAACAACACATTATTTTAGTTTTTTTTCTTTTTTTTATGAGTTCAGCAGATAATTGCTTGACATCTAGTGAGTTACGGGAGATAGTTAATGGCGCCGTTGATTTTTCTTTTCTCCTTTTTTGGAAATTAGCCATCGCTGACACAAGTTTTTTTTTTACCATGTTGAATTTGTTTAATTTGTTTTTTCTCTCCAGTTAGTGTGAATATTGTCTCAGTTCATGACTTAGAGTCATTGTTCGGGAACGTGTTCGTGTTTTAGCTATTTGATGCTATAGAGTAATATAGGGGAGAATTTCTTGCATGTTTTGAATGCATACGTAATGGCACTACATTTTTTCTCTGGATATTTATGTTCCAGGAATTGGGAGTTTTCTTGCACAATACCTTTGTTGTATTTGTGACAACTTTGTGAGAGATAGGAAACTTGGTTAAGTTTTCTAATGGCCTATGTCGTAGTGCATATGGGGAAGTCTTTGCTTAGACACTGTGATTTTGGAGTTCTGTTATAATGACTTGTGGCACATTGGTGGTTTTTTCTAGAACTTTCTAGACAGTTTTATTTGCCGAGTTTTTGCCCTTTTTTAGCAGTTATGCTAAACGGAGAGAGTTTTTATAGTTTTTGACTATAACATTGAGTTATTCTCTGGAGAATTGGAGTTATAATTGAGATATAATTGAGATATATTATTTTGGAGAGATAATTGGAGGTATATATTATTTTGGAGTTATATTTGAGATATAATATATGGGAGATATATTTTTGGCCATTTTTGATATTTGCCAATGTGGTATGAGCTATGTTTAGTTCAATTATTTTGCAGCCATCTTTGTTGCAAATGGAGACACATATTTGGAGATTATGGGGCAATATTTGGGAGTGTGTGAGTTAGATGCCTTGAGTGCACATTTTTTTGGAGATATATATTATTTGGAGCCTTGTTTTGTTCCACATGGAGTTATTGTGGAAATAGAGGTAAATATTTTGTATTTGCCGAAATAGAGGTGATTATTCTCTATTCTTGGAGTGGTGTTTTTTTTTTTCTACTGACATGTGGCTTTGGAGAAATAAGAGAATAATATAAGGGGGTTGGTTATTTAACCAACCAAATGGAGGAAATATTTCTATAACCGGAGTGGTGTTATTATTGATATGATGTCTCATAATGGAGTTGGAATTAATCTTGGGCGGGTAACCTTTTTTTTTGTGGTTATGGAGTTTTTTTTCGAGACAAGAGAAGTTTTCTGTGGTTCTCTTTTTTGATTTCGTGTCTATTTAGAGAGAAGTGGCATTACTGCATTACGAGTTATTTGGAGATGTGTGTGCATTTTTCATGTTCACAAGTGTGTTATTCTTGGAGAAATATAATTGGGGAAAAGTCATGTTGAGAGAATAAGTCTTCGAGACAAATTTTTGAACACATTAGTCATATCCTGGAGTTAATTCTGTGAAATGTGTCAGTTAGACTTTTTTTTCTTGAGAATCATGAGTTTCCAAACTTATGTGTCTTACTAGACAATTTTTGTGCTGTTGTTTGAGCATGCGTCCGCAGGTGATTTTTCTGCTGACAGGCGATGTGATGAGCCGTGTGCTGAGCGTGTGCTGATTCTTTTCCTCTGATGGCGACAGATCAGAATTTTTGCAATATCTGGAAATGTGGCTATAGCATTTCACGAAAGCGCATGTGTGAGAGTTTTGCTTTCTGGCAAATTCCATAACTTTACATGGAGCATTTCTTGGGAAAAACGCTGGAGTTATGCATATTATACATGTATTATGTATTTTGTGATTGGGGAAATCTACTTGTGATTATTCTTTTTTTTTATTATTTTTCTTCCTTTTCCTATGAGAGATATGATTTGGGGATTGAGCTTAAGTAGCATTTCTTTTTTGGACGGGAGATTTGATTTTACCGGGAGATGTGATTTTTCGAGGGTTGCTATTTACGTAAAGGGAGTTTAACATTAAGTCTCATTGTGATTAATTATTGAGCAGTAAAGGGGTTTTTGCTGTTAAAAGTTGGAGATTTTTACTGATTTTGTGGGTTGTCAGAACTTGAGAGAATATTTTTGGGTCTGGGTGTTACGTGATTCTTTTCTTTTTTTCTTTTTTTTCTTTTTTCTTGTGAGCACATTCGAGTTCGAAATGTGAGTGCAGAATTCCGTGGAGTTGCTGTGATTTCTGAGTTGTGTGTGTGTGCTGATGTGCGAGTTTGGAGAATTGAGTTGGAGAACTTGATGTTTTTTTTTCTTAGAGAGTTGTGATAATGACTTATCATTTTAGTAGTCATATTTAAGGGAGTTAATTGGGAGACGTTCAGTTAGTATTTCTGACCTTTTTGAGATCGTTGTTTGATAGAGGTAGTATGTTTGGGTTAATTTTCTTAGATTGACCAAAGACCTGACTGACATACTAACGCCCAAAAGTCGTTCCCCGACACCAGCAAGACGTCCACCAGCCGTGAAGAGAGGTTGCTGCCATGTTGTCCAGGGTGATTACAAGTATTTCCATGATGGGTGTTCGAGAGAATTCTACAGCGTGTTTTTTTTGGGGATCTACAAGAAGCCGTGAGAGTCTTCTACGATGAGGGAGGCATTCCGTCTTCCTACAGTTGCTACAGCCTGCTATAGCCTGTTGCTGTCTGTGCAGCTACTTGCAGACAAGCGAAGAGGGATATTCAAGAATCCTAATGCAGAAAATATGAGAGAAAATGCGTTTTGTGTTATTGGGAGATTAAAGCGTGATAAGACTTTATTTTATAATGCCAGAGACGTGCAGTTTTACTTGTTTTGTTTTAAGCCGGCCAGTGTTTTGTATTATATAAGCAATTTTGCTAGGCGGGAGCTAGCATATAGGTGCGAGGCCGAGCAATCTGTAAGACATAGGGTTTTGATTAATAATATATTGTTCGTGCATTCTCTGTAACCTGTGGAATGTGGAGGACAGGGCAGAGTAACGACCTGAGGGTAGCTGATCAATGAGTTTCTAGGGGATGGCGTGAGATAAAAGTGCTTAGTTCAGGAAGTCAATGTACGACAGTTTATGAACTCTTCCCAAAGTGCCTTTGTGAAACTAGATGCAGCTAGAACCGCGAGGTGCTAGCGAACTGTGTGTTCGTATGTGCGTGTGCGCCTCTTTCTGTTAAAAGCGTTCATACCCAAGCCTATGGGAGGGATTTTGACAGAGGGCTTCGAGTCATAGGCAAAGATGCCGTGGCATTCGCCGGGGGAGTTTTTGTGGCATAGTGTTTAGTGTCCGGTTGGAAATGGACGGTTCTGGATTTCGGTGGGACAGAGTTCCCAGGGAAAGGTGTGACCTTTTGGGTGACTTGACAATGAGTTGTTTTAAGTTAGTCTGTAAGACTGGATTACTTAGTTAATTGATTTAGTTATTGTAAATAAACGTTATGTTATGATGCAACTCTCTCATTTTCATTACCTGTTAGAATGGAGAGAAAGAGGTGGAGAGAGAGGAGGAGAGAGAGAGAGGCTGTGTATGTAAATGGTTAGTTTGGGGATCTGCCTTCCGTTTCGTGTCCACGCTTACCTTATGAAATACATGAGGGTTTTCCCCATGTTTTTATATATATATATATATATATATATATATATATATATATATAATATATATATTTTATATGCTGCCATGTATATATCTTCTCTTTGACGGTAAGAAAGTAATAGGGTGTCTAAAAATGTATGTTCAGATTTCACATAACATAGTGTAAAAGAATATTACATAGAATGTGAAAAGAGAGAGAGATTAACTTTGTCCGTTCCAAGATAAAAATTGTTTTGGAAACCTGTCAACACGTTTGATTAGGGGAGCTCGAGGTCTCCGTTTTGTTTTCATAACCTGTCAATCTTCCTTGCTTGGGACTTCTGTTTCAGACGAGTACGGCTTTGTTGAGTATACTACATACATGACTTGTTTCATAGGTGTATGTCTTTGCCGAAAACACGTGAAGATTTCATGATTTTACTGTAAAGTTACGTCATAATAGAAGCTTCTAGAAGGATTGCACCATCTCTCTCACGCCCAAAACGTTTTGTGCAAAATCCACTGTTCAGCTTTCCTCTCTCCCCCGCGCCATACTTGATATTAACGTAAAGATTTCATACATAATGAATGGTCACTCGTAAATTTTAGATTTCATATTTCTTAGAGTTATTTGGTATTGTTTAGTGATTTTTGTGGAATCTGAACAAACATTTTACAAGTGTGTAACGGCGCCTTTTCTTTTGTGAAATATTGTGAACTGGTGAAACTTTTGGAGTTAGCTGCAGCAGAAAGAATAAAAAAAAGTTACAGTGGTTTGAAGATCGATTTCAATTTTTACACATTGCAAATTTTTGTTTAGTGTTTGTTTCATTTGAAGTGATTTTTTGTTCATTTATCCATTTTCTTATTGAAGTTATTTGTTTCCTCTATTTATCCATTTTCTTGTTGAAGTGTGTGTTTTATTTTATATTCTGTGATTGGTGCTTCTTACAATTTTTGTATTTTCCATATTTTTATGTGATGTGTTTTCATTTGCATTCACAATTTAATTAACTTAATTGTTTTCATTACTTAATCGTTGCACATTTAATTGAATTTAACACTTGTGAATTAATTTGCATTTACTTGGAATTCTTCTCAAGTTTCATTTTTGCCTAACATTTGTGAATTAATTTCCAAATTTTAGTTACCTAACACTTTTGAATTTTGATTGAATTAATCAATATTCTTGATTTAATTTAACTTAATTAATTCAAGAATTATTTAAACTTCAAGTAACAGTAACTTCCGAGATTGTGAATTTCACCTATAAATTTTGAGTTTGATAATAAATTTTTGTATTTAAAATTTTTATAAGTGTTTTCTTTTTCACCAGTATATAGGTTTGATTATTCTTAGGTAGTAACATAGAGTGGTAATTGAGCTGCTTTCCTTCAATGTACTTGAAGTGAGGTAGAACCAGGGAGGTACTTAGACTTCTGAAATCAGGGAAATACTTAGAATTTTAAAGTTGTTGATGGCGATGCCCTTTAATTAATTTAATTACATAAAAGATTGCCTCACACCTGTTTTAATGAAATTAGTCTGATTTTCTGCAATACTGGTAAGTTGTGGAAGGGATCACTGTTGCCTTTAGAGTATTTAGTTGTATTTTACCTGTGATGAGGTACTCATTTAATGGTCGGTAAGTGTAGTAACCAGATACTTGGTACTTTGTCACAATATATATATATATATATATATATATATATATATATTATATACATATATATAATATATAATATACACACACATAAGTTATAGGGCTATATATAAGAAATTTAAATTTTGCCAAGGTAGACGATAGTAGAATGCTAAAGAATAATTGGTGCACAAAGAAAATTGAAATAAGGCATTTAAATACTTGCGTTGCATATATATATATATATATATAAAATATATAGTATATATATATATATATATATATATATATATATATATGCTTAAAAAACTCACGTAGATGCACGTGACTTCATAAAATAAGCGAATACCACGGGAAATGAAAGTCAGGAATCGAAGCGCTTTCGTCTTATTCAGACATCGTCAAGGAGCTACCTTGACGATGTCTGAATAAAGACGAAAGCGCTTCGATTCCTGACTTTCATTTCCCGTGGTATTCGCTTATATATATATATATATATATATTATATATATATATATATATATATATATATATACATATATATCTATATATATATATATATATATATATATAGCCTACCATCTTTTAATCATGTATTCCAACTTCAACTTGAATTATTTTGTATCCGTCCACTACGTTCTATTAATAGCTTATGTGCTTTCATTAAGTGTATATAGCCACGATACTCTGCTATTCTTCAATTAACTTTCGCATCTTATATCGATACTGTGGGCAAACGCTATCATGTTCTGCCATTGTGCTAAGTCATACTTACCTTTTATTTTGTGTTGAAAGCGACCATGTTCTCCCCGATTACAAACAACCAGTCACTTAAGTAACTGTGACTTGAATTAAATGTGTCATTTTCTCACATTTTTCCCCCCAAGTTGCAAGCACTTTCTTTTCTTTGCCATTTACCATTTTCTTTATGCCTGTATCCATTCATTTCCTGCGCAGGTAACCTAAAATTCATTTCTGCGAGCAACATGGTAATTCCCCGATGGACTACAGAGCCATTTCCGAGGATAAGTAAATACTACCTATTCAGACAGACGCTCTGGGGAAAAATTCCATTCTTACATCTAAAATAGCGCAAAACCAGACTAAATCACAGGAATTCACTTTTGAGATCAGACTATACACCCACGTACCAGAAAATCCGTTGGGTCAGCTCCAATTTTTTGGGGGGGATGATACTCGATTCGCTTGGAATAGAAAGAGGAAATCCCTAGTTTCCAAACCCCATAAGTCCCACGCGGGATTTTCATCGAATTTTTTTTCTCTCTCTCTCTCTCTTTTAACAATTTGTAGACAGTAGAATTGGACACTGGTTAGGTGTATAATCTTTATTGTCCCCAATGGAAGAGGTTTTTATAGTTGCAAACATCAAAAGCACCATGTTTTCTGCCTAATATAAAAATCAGAAACTTTACGTAACTGTCATCACAAAATAATTGGTAGAAACATTTACGGACTATCTCTTACGAAACGCGTCCCAATAAAGTTGTGAAAGATGCTGTTCCGGGTTCTGGCCTTGGTGTCCTTACTGATATATATATATATATATTATAATATATATATATATATATATATATATATATATATATATATATATATATATATATATATATATATATATATATATATATATATATATATATATATATATATATATATATAATGTGTGTGTGTACGTATGTATGAATGAATGAATGAATGAATGAATGAATGAATGAATGTATGTATGTATGTGTTTGTGTGTGTGAGAGAGAGACTATCAAGCTACCTATTTTTAATAGTGAAGTCTTAATGCCGAATACCAGTGAAAACAGAATATGTTTGAACTGTCGAGATGAACTCTTTACCCCTTATACGTGGAGTAAACATGACTGTAAATATAAGAAAAATGTAGAAACACTACAAGGCAATGTTATAAGACACCAACGGGAAAATAGAGAAGAGATGGCTGCTCACGTGGAAAGGATGGATGATCAAATGTTTATCACGTTTGTGTATTCTGAGGCTTTGGGAGAAAAATTGCTGCTACAAAGCCATTCAGCTTAAAGAAATCGTTTTCTAATCTTCCGATAATGTCTTGTTCTTCTTTTGGAATTTAGACATCTTATCTTCAGCCTTCCAAAAGAAGAAAAAGGCAGCATCAGAAGATTAAAAAAAGATTACTTTAAGCTGACTGGTATTGTAGCAGCAATTAGATTTTCTTGATTATAATCTTCTTAATTATTATTTGCTTTATTCTTTCAGATAATTGTCAAGATGTGGGGTGGGCAGAGATTCGTCGACAAGGCCGACGAATTGTTCAAGCTCTGTGAGTCTGAGCCTGAGAAACTTTCTTCCTTCGAGAGAATATGCAATGGCGGCACCTACGAAGAGATGTTCGCAGCTGTCTGGGGGATGAGAGAAGTCCATCAGATCATGGAACCCACTCTAGTCTCTGCCGGGAAATCTGAAGTGGAGGCAACTCGCCTGCGCAACGAAGGGAATGCGTACTACAGACTGAGGAACTTCGAGAAGGCATTGCAACTGTACAATTTGAGCATCATGTCTGCTCCACATCCCGTGCTGAGAGAAGCATCGTCGAGAGATCCAAAATGTGATGTTAATAAAGGTGAAAAGAACAATTCATCTCAGGGAGCCGAATTCAAGCGAGACGACAAGAGTCGCCCAAATCAAAACGCAAATATAGAACGTTATGGCGACGTCCAATCAACAGAAAGCGAAGCTTTAGCGATGGGCTACGCCAACAGGTCCGCCATCATGTTCGAGTTGAATGTCTACGACAAGTGTCTGGAGGATATAGAAATGGCGCTGAAATATGGCTATCCGGAGAAACGTAGACCCAAGCTGAAAGCAAGGAGGGGAAAGTGTCTGGATGCTATAGAAAACGTGACTAACAAAGGCACAGTAGTAGTTTCGGATCGAAATGAGCCTTTGCAAGTGAGATCAAGCAAACCAGAGGGTGACGAATGTGAAGTCAATGACGACTCCGAAAGCAAGTCGCTTTCTCTTCAGACCTCGCTGCTGTTATCCCATAGGAAGACCACGCCCCTTCTCAATGAACGAAACGCGAAATTCCCCGCTCTAAGCAGCGCATTAGTTGTGTCTTACGTACCTGGCAAGGGAAGAGGCTTAATTGCAGCTCGCGATATCCGGCCAGGTGAGTTAATTTCACGTTTCCTTACAAGATGAAGCTGTCACTTAAGGGAATTCAGTTTTCACGTTTTGTGCGTAAGCGTGTCTGACTATCTCTCTTATTAGCATGGGTTAAAAATGGCTGATCGTGAATCAACAAGGACATGTGCTAGTACTGAACTTGGCGGAAGCTCCGTGAGCCGCCGTGTTTAGTACTAGCGCCTAGGGGATCAGAGCATTATATTACACCCATTTCTATATTGTGTGGTCGATAAATTACACTGATAAACAATATCTTTGTCCTTGGCTTTGGCAGAGGTGGATACATACCGGATTATACCTAAGCACATTCCCAGTATTTTTGTTTATATATATAGATTTAAAAGAATTTCCAGATGAAAGACTGGAAGAGTGAACATTCCATTTTCCTTGCTTTACGAAGGAGGGCATTTAATCTCAGCATCTGACTCTGCGGGAGCACTGACGGCTTTCTATATATATATATATATATATATATATATATATATATATATATATATATATATATATATATATATATATATATATATATATATATATATGAACTACCAGTTTAAAACAGACGTTACACTTACAAAAGGGACACTACGAGAGAGAGAGAGAGAGAGAGAGAGAGAGAGAGAGAGAGAGAGAGAGAGAGAGAGAGAGAGCCAAATCGCTCTTACTTTCAACTAGCATCTTCTGAAACTTCCGTGTTCACATTTTCCCTCCACTGTTAGCTGATAATGATCTAACACAAATTTTTCCATCCTATTTCGTAACTTCGTTTTCCTTATCTTATAAAATATGGATGTCTTTTCCAGACAGGTATTAATGGCAACAGGAATCCGGTCTTTCTATAAATAGATATTCTAATCGTTAATTCTTTACACATTTCAGTGCCAGCAAAAGATGCTTACGTTTTCAATTTTTGAACTATGCGGTAAATGTTGATGTAACATTTTTTTTCCCCAAAAGAAATTCTGTTGTGGGATTTCAGGTCTTCCTGAGGAATTCATTTGATTACGAGTTTGTTTTCTACAGTGTTTTAGAGTTTAATTAAAGTTGGGAACTTCGACTTACTTGCGTGGCTGCAGGGTAAGTCAATTACCGAGTAGCTGTGTGTGTGTGTGTGTGTGTGTTCGGCTATTAAAAAATAGCCAGCAAGGAGGTACGTATATTTTTATACAGCATGATAGGTTAGGGAATCTTCCAGCTAGAATGAATATGAAGCAAAATAATTCGAAGATATTTTGAACATCCGATAGGTTGTTATCCAAAACCACAATCAACCGCGCATTATTCCCTTCAGAAGAGGGCAACTCAGTTGACAAATACCCATTCGTCAAATAAGTCGTACGGAAAGCCCCACCACGAGCGATCTCATACACATGATGACCCTATCTGAAGTAACTATGATCCATCCAATCTGCGTCATTATTTCCAGGTGAGGTCGTGGCCGTCGAGAGGGCTCACAGCGTAAGCCTCGACCCTGACAAGCTGCCAAATCATTGCTCGTCCTGCCTCCACTCTTCCCTGAAACCAGTTCCGTGCCCGACGTGTCCGAAGGTAAAGTGGCGTTTAAATTCGTTGACTTTATTTGACGCGAGCCTCGTGTAAACTGGTTACCTTGGGCGCTTGTCGGATCTCATGCAGACATGTCACCTTTAGATAAAGTTTACTGGAGGTTATTACTCGAACTCTCACTAGCCGCGATTTCGATACTGTTCGAATCATTTAAATTCAGAAAACTGACCAACTCCTACCTACATATGGGTTCATAGAAATCTAGCAATACTTTATTAACGAGAAAAGATATTTCTGTATCAATTTACGTGATAAAGCCACCGCAGAATATGATTTCAACAATCTTGAATTACATTAAAACATTAGATATTGAAAATGGACTAACTCCTGTATATATATATATATATATATATATATATAATATATATATATATATATATATATATATATATATATAAGTTCATAAAAATCTAGCAATATATCATTAATGTAAGAAGATATTTCCACGTTAATTGACGTGATACGGTCACAACGATATATATATATATATATATATATATATATATATATATATATATATATATATATATATATATATATTATATGTATATATTATATTGAGCTGACGATAACTAATCCTCATCCGAGATCGCTGAAGCGAATCGTGATTGGCGACTCAGGCTACCCGGCACCCGCCATTGATTATAATGACCTCGGCTGCAGATAATGACCGTCAAGTGAAAAAAAAATCACTATAATTAGATATTCACAGTAACAAACTTTATAAAGCTCCAATTATCATTCCCACATCTATGCAGCAGAGATAGTCTGTAAATATCTATATTCCTATAGTTCCCATTCAGCTCCTTACAACACCACGAGGTTAAACACAGGAGGTTTTAGGTTATTTGACAATCTAAGAACAAAACCGGAGATGAATCTTATTTGCTTTGGTAAGTCAAGAACCAAAGTCCAAGGCCACAATAAGGGAATCAGTTCAGGGAGGTATCGAAACCAATTTTCAGATATAATTACTCTAACAGAAAAAGAAACCAGTTGCCAGATCTATTCCTCTAACTGTATAAGTTAATGGTTCGAAATTCAAGACTGGAATTGATAAAGCGTTCGTCATTTTCTATGGATTTGCAGAATCTATTTACGTTCTTATCTGATGCTAATATTTTCAGACGCACTGAACAGTTAAAGGAAAATACTTGAAATTTGGATGCATTACATGAACATGTTAGAATAAACTACAGCGTACTACAGGATTCGAGGCACGATTTCCCCTTCCCAAGATAAAATGTACCAATGTAACAATATTTATTTTCTCTGCGAAGAAAGAAATAAAAAAGGAACGATCCCTATTAGATACCTTTTACTTTTCTATTAAAAACAGTTCCTGTTATCCTGTTTTTGCCCCAAGGCAAAAACTGTGCTGGTTTTGTTCTCTCAGTTCTTTAAAATTATCAAATGTAGGTATGGATTTGTGTGTATTCACGTACACACACACACAAATGTATATATATATATATATATATATATATATATATATATATATATATATATATCTATATATATATACACACACACATATATATATATATGTATATATATATATAATTGTGTGTTGTTATGCATATTATATATATAATGTATATACTATGTGCGTATGTGTATGTGGGGGATTTGCATAAAGTAATATACCATATATATATCCACCTACTGTATTTACATGGATGCATTACAGACATAAATTTATTTGAAACTGGAAAATCCAACTTAATTAATTATAAGTCACAAACTTGGTCCACTGCCCTCAGGTCATATACTGCAGCGAAGCATGCCGTCTCTCCGCCCTCACTGAAGAGCACTGGATAGAATGCGTCATTCTTCCGTCTATGATCTCGATGGAACTGAGTACCAACAAGAACTTAGCTTATAAAATCTTCCGAGGAATTCCGTATAGCCGGCTGACCCTGCTAGACGCGGAACAGCGGAGGGAAACGAATGACGTCTGTCCAGAAGAGCTGGGTCTCAACGATGCCGGGATTTACACGTCTGAGTCTTCCGAAGCAATCAGACATTTGCGCACCAACGTCGAACTGCTCGATTCCAAAAGCTTGTTCATGCACAGCCTCGTGGCTTTGGTTGTGACCAAGCTACTGGAACAGAGCGGAAGATTCTTCATCAGCGCGGAGGGTAATGAGCCTATGACCCCCAGTAATGAAGAGTTGATCAAGACGGGAGCTCTTCTTCTTTCAAATTTATTGAAGATACAGATCAATTGTTACGGCGTCGAACATGAGATGGTAAGTCCAAGACTTCTTTCTATAAATATTCAAATAAATGTTTACCTGCTTTATTGGCAGCCATGATAAATAATTATTTTCGTGAATAACGAATTTGGAATGATGCATAAATGTTTCTGAAGAAATAAATTATATTAATGCAAATGAGTCACATATGGATTTAGCCAATAAGATTGAACTAAAATGACATTTACTAATATATTTACTCAGTTAATTAGTTCATAGCACCAGGTTACTAAAGTTTAAATAGTTCAACGCAACAGGTTATTATAAAGTTAATTAGTTCCCGGCACCAGATTACTAAGAAGTTAACTAGTTCCCAGCACCAGGTTACTAAAGTTAATTCCCAGCACCTGGTTACTATAGAGTTAATTAGTTTCCAGCACCAGGTTACTATAGAGTTAATTAGTTTCCAACACCAGGTTGCTATAGAGTTAATAGTTTCCACACAAGTTTACTATAGATTCATTAGTTCACAACAGGTTCCATAGAAGTTATTCAGTTTCCAGCATTTCACATTACTTTTATTAGAGGTTCATGGTGTTTCCAGCATCAGGTTGCTAGAGGAGTGAGTTAATTAGTTTCGCAACAACCAGGTGCTTAGAGTTTAATTAGTTCCACTCCAAGTTACTATGAGTTATTGTTTCCAGCACAGGTTGATAGAGTTAATTAGGTTTCCAGCATCCAAGGTTTAACCTAATAGAGTTGCAATTAGGTTTCCAGCACCAAAGGTTACTATAGAGTTAATTAGTTTCCAAACCAGGTTAACCATACAAGGTTAACTTAGTTTCCAGCATTCAATTCTTATTTACAGTTCAGGTTTCCAGCCAAGGTTACTATAGAGTTAATTAGTTTCCAGCAACAGGTTACTATAGTTAATTAGTTTCCAACACCAGGTTACTATAGAGTTAATTAGTTTCCAGCATCAAGTTACTAAAGAGTTAATTGGTTTCCAGCACCAGGTTACTATAGCTAATTAGTTTCCAACACCAGGTTACTATAGAGTTAATTAGTTTCCAGCACCAGGTTACTATAGAGTTAATTAGTTTCCAGCATCAAGTTACTATAGAGTTAATTAGTTTCCAGCACAGGTTACTATAGTTAATTAGTTTCTTTCACTACCAGTTTAATTACGAGTGAGAGGTTAAGTTTAATTTTCCCAGTTTCCAGTTACACACCAGGTTACTATAGAGTTAATTAGTTTCCACACCAGGGTTTGCCAGAGTAAGTTTTGGTTAACTATTTTAGTTTTCCTTACTTCCACACCAGGTTGCTGTGGTGGTGAGTTAATTAGTTTCCAACACAGGTTTGCTAGATAGCATTAGTTTAAATTAGTTTCCAACACCAGGTTACTATAGAGTTAATTAGTTTCCAACACCAGGTTGCTATAGAGTTAACTGGTTTCCAGCACCAGGTTACTATAGTTAATTAGTTTCCAACACCAGGTTACTATAGAGAATTAAGTTTGAGGTTACGTTTTCGTTTCACCGTTGCTATCCTAATGAATTAGTTTTCCAACACCAGGTTTACGATAGAGGTTTAACTAGTTTCAACCCCAGGTTTACGATGAGTTAACTAGTTTTCCCAGCAACCAGGTTTACTATAAGAGTTAACTTAGTTTTTCCAGCAACCCAGGTTGCTATAGAGTTAATTTTTCCCAGCACAGGTTACTAGGAGTTAACTAGTTTCCAGCAACAGGTTACTATAGAGTTAATTAGTTTCCAGCACCAGGTTACTATAGAGTTAATTAGTTTCCAGCACCAGGTTACTATAGAGTTAACTAGTTTCCAGCACCAGGTTACTATAGAGTTAATTAGTTTCCAGCACCAGGTTACTATAGAGTTTAATTATTTTTCCACACCATTACTATGGAGTTTAATTATTTTCCAGCACAGGTTTACTATAAGAGTTATTGGTTTCCAGCACCAGTTACTATAGAGTTAATTAGTTTCCATCACCAGGTTTACTATTAGAGTTTAACTATTTCCAGCAACAGGTTTGCCTATAGAGTTAATGGTTTCAGACCAGGGTTACTATAGAGTTAACTAGTTTCCAGCAACCAGGTTAACTATAGAGTTAAGTATGTTTCCAGCACCAATGTTCTATAGAGTTTAATTTACCTTTTCCAAGCAACAGGTTAACTTATAGAGTTTAATTAGTTTCCAGCACCAGGTTACCTAGATCAGTTATTATTTCCAGCACCAGGTTACTATAGAGTTTAATTAATTTTTTCCAGCACCATGGTTACTATAGGAGGTTAATTAGTTTTCCAGCATCCAGGTTACTATAGAGTTAATTGTTCCAGCACCGGTACTATTTAGAAGTTATTGTTTTCCAGCTACCAGGTTACTATTAGAGTTAATTAGTTTCCAACACCAGGTTGGCTATTAGAGTTAATTTAGTTTTCCAGCATCAAGTTCCTATTAGAAGTTAATTGGTTTCGCCAGCACCAGGTTACTATTAAGTTTTGTTAATTATTACCCAACACCAGGTTACTATAGATTAATTGGTTTCCTAGCACCAGGGTTACTATTAGGAGTTTTAATTAGTGTTTCCAGCACCAGGTTACTATAGAGTTTAATTAGTTTCCTTCCAAGCACCAGGTTACTATAGAAAGTTAATTATTTTTCCAGCATCCAAGGTTACTATAGAGTTAATTATTTTTTCCAACACCAGGTTACCTATAGAGCACCAGTTTTTCCAGCACAAGGTTACTATAGAGTTAATTAGTTTCCAGCACCAGGTTACTAGAGAGTTATTTAGTTTCCAGCACCAGGTTGCTATAGAGTTAATTAGTTTCCAGCACCAGGTTGCTATAGAGTTAATTGGTTTCCAGCACCAGGTTACTATATAGTTAATTAGTTTCCAGGACCAGGTTACTATAGTTAATTAGTTTCCAACACCAGGTTACTATAGAGTTAACTAGTTTCCAGTACCAGGTTACTATAGAGTTAATTAGTTTCCAGTACCTGGTTACTATATAGTTAATTAGTTTCCAGCACCTGATTACTATAGAGTTAACTAGTTTCCAGCACCAGGTTACTATATAGTTAATTAGTTTCCAGCACAGGTTACGAAATCTAAGCGTTATCACCTTCATCTCTGCAGAAACGCATAGGCGCAGGAATCTATCCAACACTGAGCCTAGTCAACCACTCTTGCAACCCTTCTGCAAAACACTACACGCGAGGGAGAAACATGATCCTACGAGCAGTGAGGCCCATCGCAGCTGGCGAAGAAGTGACCATCTCTTACACTCCCGATTACTTGGACGAAGAGAGAGAAAAGAGGCGAAAACACCTGGCGGAGAAGTACCACATCGCGTGCGAATGCGATGCCTGCCAATTCGAGTGGCAAACAGCTTCGAAACTACCCGCCCTCATGCTGAAATGTTTCCGATGCACTCAGTCGGTGAGCGGCGACCTTCCCGTGTGCTACAGCTGCAGGCTGGAGTACAAGAATAAATCTAGCTTCGAAGACAAAATTCGTTTCGACACGATAGCCAAGCAGGTCGACGCAACTTTCCTGTCTGCGTGTAAGATAGCTCAAAATCTCATGAGGGCCGAGAGCATTTCAGAAGAGGAATATCAATCCCTGTGCACGGCCACCGAATTTATCCACGAACACACAGCCATGCCATGTCAGGTGATCTATAACATGGAGAGAATTTTGGAAAAATACTTCACCGTGGAACGGTAATCCGTGTAATTGACTTCGGATTATGAATGGTTTTTGTAGCATGACAAATACAACAATGGGTAAGCAGATTATTCAGTACCGTTAAGCAATTAAATAGTTATTCTACAGACCAGTAGAATATATAAGAGAAAATGTTCAAAAACGACAGAATGCCCTCCAAAAAAATGTGATCAACTGGGAATACACCAATCCCACAATTAATTGTTAAAACGGACTCTTGATAACAGGAAACGTCCACCGGGAATTGTTTTTCGAAAGCAAAATGCCTCAAACCGTCCCTCAATTGAATGAAAGGTTGGATAGTCAATGGATGCAATTTTTTATTTCTACATTCCCTCACTCTGGAGCGATGATTCGTTTGATGCTCTCCCTTGTACTCTGATGAAGGTAAATAAAGATAAATTCACAATAAAGGATGATAACTATGTCAATGGGATCTAAATATAACAAGTAAGTATAGGACCGTGTTTATCAAATATTTTTCTTATGCTCCCATGAATTATATTTGCAAGCTATGCACATACGTATGAAAAAGTATGCTGTGAGTGTAAGTGACACGGTGGTTATGATATATGGAAAAAAAAAGTATTTTCGAGATTTGTGAGGCGACTCAAGTTATGGAGTTTTCTCTCTCTCTCTCTCTCTCTCTCTCTCTCACTCTCTCTCTCTCTCTCTCTCTATTTTGCAAATAGGGCCCATCCTCGATTCAGCATTTAACATAAGAATGTGGCAGTGATTGTTATCTTGTCTGTTCTTAGTATCCATATATATATATATAAGTAATATATATATAAATATAATATATAAATATATAATAGATTAATTAATATATTAATATATTATATATATATAATATATATATTATATGAGTGCGCCTGCGTATACGTGTGTGCACTCGGATGCGTATAATGGGAGCATTTAATTTTAACTTTAAGTTTTATTTCCAACATCAATTCAGACATAGTATTATCTCATGATTTCAATGCACACATACACCGCAAACAAAATTCATACACGGACTTCGATCTGCACAAGGAATATCGTTCATTCTGCGGTAATTCAAAATAGCTTTACTGTTTAGGATGAGAAACTCGACTATCGACAAACTCTGGTCAGGGAGTTTGAAAAGCCTTCAATAAAAAAAAATTAAACAAATAAATAAATAAATGAACAAATAAATAACTACTGCTCTTTAATAAATCGTGAGAGCATCTCTGCGACCATGCAAGCGAAAAATAAAATAAAATAAAATAAAATAAAATAAAATATTCTCCTTTCAGGCACAATGTCATAAAAAACGCTACACCTTTCGTTTATGACGTTTCTACCGGAAAATCCTTTTAAATTTGGCGATGAAGTTATGCATTGGGCTTCGAATACGTAACACTTCCTAAAGGGGAAAACACCAGAGGAGGTCTGCTGCTGTGTTTGATTCTTTCGGTTTTAATTAGAATTTTCCATTTCCTTCGTTTATCTCTTCTCGTCCTGCATTTGCTTCAATTTTTCGTTGTGTTTAATCTTGATGCTTGCAATCTTTATCTTATGGCTGTTATTCAAGAAAATCCTTGGGAAAGTTAATAAGTTATTATACTCGCGAACACATATGGGGACAGACTCTTAAAACTACCTTTGCGATGACACTTGCGCACGATTAACTATCGTTCAGACAGCAACAGTATGAAGGTTACCGGTGGTTTTACTTGGGGAATCTTAGGATTATTTTCTGCTGCCCCTGTTTGTCATAACTGTATAAAGCCTTGGTCTTTTATTAAAAAAAAAATCGTTGCTGCTTATGTTTTAAAACCTTTTTCTTATCACTATAGCCTCTATTTCTCATTCCAGTATGTCTTAGCTGAAGGCCATGAAGTTCCCTGTCATCAGCCTTTCGCATGAATAAAATGACATTACTGTGGGAGTTTGTTAAGCAAAGATGCTTGTGAAATCTACCTGTTAAATTTCAACACCAACAATTATTATTATTATTATTTTTATTCTACCGGTAAAACCACATAACAGATTGCTCGAGTCATCAATAATGTATCAATTTATCAGCGATACTTCATCTTTGCTAATCATTTTACCTTCTTTTCTTAAAAGATTTTTAAATACTTCTGTAGGAGTACAACTGAAAAGTGTGTTGATAATATTTTAAGAATTGTTTTGTCAGAGTATCCATTCTTCAATTACAAGCCAATGTGATCGTCAACAATATGACTTTATCTTACCAAAGGATGCGGATGGGAGAAGAGTGATGATAACCACAGATAGACAAATCTCCTAAATAAATGATGAAAGGTCACAGGAGACAGGGAAAATTTAGAAGCAGCAGAGGAACAGAGAAACAACCACTGAATCCTGCAATCCGAGAACGACTTAATTCTCCTCTTCACTCCTCGATTTTCTTCGTTTCATTTCTCTGACAGAAGATTACACTGTTAATGAATTCGTTATTCCAACGAGCAAGTAGATGGATTTTTTGTGTCCGCTTTTTATTTGTACAGTTCGGAATCTGCGACTGGTAGCGGACTGACCCAATATCTGTAGGTCGTGAGCCGTGTATATTTAAAGATGCATACCTTAGCCACGGCGTTATACAGGTGTTGATAAAAGACCACTGTTTACGTGTATCGACTGGTATCAAGAGACATTCATAGGCTTATTCGGTGCCTTAGGCGTGATGAAGACATTACCAGACATCAGGAATCGCGGTATTGCTGAAGCTCTTGAAAAAACAATATTCTGTTTCTTTGAATGTAACTAACAAGGAAAATATATACATTAAATCTCAACCAATGTTTACCAGAATTTCCACTTGTAAATCAAGCCATGGCCTCGAAAATATACCTCTAAGCCCTGAAGAAAGAATTCACCTGCAGGGTCTGTCTGCCGGGTGAATAGGGTCCGTATGGCAGCCTGTGTGTAGAAGCCTATTTCACGTAATAATATGATCATGTCGCATAATTAGGCTGCGAATGTAATTTTTAGTTAGCTGGTCAAAACTGATTACAGAAGATGGAACGAAGAAGTTAAACCTATTATACCTAGCAGGCTGATGAGATACCACTTTTTATGGAAAAATGGTGAAGTAAAGAAACAGAATATTGAAAAAGCCATGTAGATAAATAATTTAATAAATTCTCACGTGGAAAGGTTCTGCATTCTCCTGTTTCTCTATATAAGGGTTTTAGTAAAAATCTTTTATGAAATTGTAAAATTAAACAAACTGGAAATGAGGAAAATATCCAGTGAAAAAAAAATTGTCATAAAAGAGGATCCTATAACTTTTAATTTCAGCTAAAGCTGAACAAATGGGTATCAGAGCATCTATAATACAAAAATAATGTCAACTATATCCGTATAGTTTCACTGTATATATGTAACATGACCCGGATGGCAGCCATAACTAATGGCTGTTAAAGATGTGGGCAGACACGTGAATAAAAGATGCAGCGTAGTAGATTTTTTTTTCTTTTCCTTCAGGATTTTAATCCTTGAAAATATGAAGAGAAATAAGAAACAAGTGTGGCCTCGCAGTAATAAAGGCCAACTGAGCATTAGTATTACACACACACACACACACACACACACACACACACACACACACATATATATATATATATATATATATATATGTGTGTGTGTGTGTGTGTGTGTGTGTGTGTGTGTGTAATTAACACACGCACACACACATCTATGTATGTATATACATATAACAATGAAATATATAAAATATTGAACCAAGGAAATCTGTTTCAAATTACTGAAGCTATAAATAACAATTACAGTAACGATCGTGAGACTGGAAAGCTGTCACGATTGGCTTTAAACTCATTGGGAGGACACACATTATAGAAATTACAAGAAAACGTTACAGAGAAAACTCAATAAACAGAGAGAAACAAATCAATAAAAAACGTATAAATGAATGAATACTGGGTTCATTAAAAGGGCTACCAAAGGTTGGAAAAGGAGGTCACCTGTCTTGTGAGAGGTTACATGATTATGAATTATACAGACATTCCGCTGTTTTCGTTTTTCTGGGACTCCGGACAAAAACATTTAATATTCTGCTTCGAACGCCTTCAACTGACCAGTGTAATTTGCGGAAATCTTAAAAGGAAGGTCGAACGCTGTATTATTACAATAATCATCAAACTATAAAGCTTACAAGAGTATCATGGCAATAAGAATAGAATATAAGGTATTCCTCAATAAACCAGTTTTTCTTTGACAGACATGTATTCCATGATGAGAAAAATCCCGAACAACTTCGCCGAGATGAAATCCTCGAGATAAGGACAAGAGCAAAAGCGAAGAGGCCTCACCTGGAAAAGTAAGCATGGAGGGATGGAAGCAATGACGTCATAGTCGAGAAGGCAACCCGAGATGAAAGAGCAAATTGAATTTGGGAGTGCCTGTTCGCAAACATTCAACAAGCAATATTTTTGGGGGAAATGACATTTTCCATCGTCATTCCGGAAATCTGACGAACAGGGAAACAATGGAAACCAGTCATGCATCCTGCTATATTCCTAATCAATAGGAATCTCACCTTATTAAACATTCCAAAATTACAACTTTATTTACATATAATACCTTAAAATTGGGAACTAACGATTTTAAGCCATATAAGACAATTGAGGTATTTTCCTCTGTACATTTTGGGTTTCATACCAAGGCAGTTATGGAAATGTCAACATTCGAAATTTGTGCACTTCGCTACGGTGGCTCGGGCCGTAGGGAATCAAAATTTGATCGAGGCGCTTGGCCAGGGCGTAGGCCGGGCCGGGCGCCTAATAATCGGGAGAAGAGGATTGCCTTCCTTATAGGTTTTCACATTAAGGTAGAGGTAACAAAGGTTGAAGGCCCTTTGGATAGGCGAAAGGTGGACTACGTAAGTTGCCGCCTTCAGTAGGGTTCAGTATGAAATGATCGAACTTTGAGTAGTCGGACAGGACTCAGCCTCCTGCTTCAGTCCATCACCTACCTCCGCATAATAGGATGTCCGAAGTCCCAGAAGATACTTCGCTGCCCTTACCAAGGAAATAGTCAGAATCCAGACTTCGAATTTAACGTTACCCCTGAGAAACTCTACGGATTATACAACGCATGCTTAACTACAGTTTCTGCCATCTTTGAATAAAATTAAAATTGACTATCATAATTACCTATTTTAGACATGCAAACCTTCGGTGCGTGGCTCACCATAATTAGGAAAAAAGACCTATATAAAATTTATGGAGCTGAAGCAACAATCATTTTTAATAGAACATGTTTAAAAGATGGTTTACATCCAGAATAAATACAAAAATAATAAAATAATCATATGAAATATTAAAACAATAAAAATAGAAATAGAAATATCAAACAAAAATAAATAAAATAATACCAATAAACAATAAAGATACAATTAATGAAAACAAAAATAAAAAAATTGAAATAATTAAAATAAGAATAACAAAATAAGTAAAACAATAATAGTTTAATAATACTAATAATATAAAAAAGAATTATATAAATATAAATGCAATTAGTAAAATGATAATAATGAAATTTCAAAATACAAATAATATCTTGAAATAAAAAACCAAAAACGATAAAGTAATATTAATAAAAAAAAATATAAAACTATAATTACAATTAGTAGAATGATGAAAATAAAATTTGAAAATAAAAAAATAAATATGAAAACAAAATAAAAATAATAGAAACAAAAGTTAAGAAAACATAGTATTAAATTTGGTGAATAAAAAATATTAAATATTAAAATTTAAAGCTAATATAATAAAAAATAATAAATAATAACATAACAATGATAATAAGAATAACAATGATAATTTAAAAATAAAAATAATGAAAATGAAATAAAAAGTAAAATAAGAATGATAAATAGAAAACAATACAATAAAATAAAATATAACAAAATAAAATAACAACAACATTATTAAAAATAATTAAGACTTTTTTTTAAATATTTAAAACTAAGAATTAAAATTAATAACGAAAAAAAAAACAAAAAACAACTTAATAAGAAATAAAAACATAAATAAAAAGTTAAAATAATATTAAAAATATAAATTATACTAATAATAAATTAAAATATTAATATGTTTATAAAAAATATATATATACACATGAAAAAATAAAAAATAATAAAAATTAAAAATTAAAAAATTAAAAAATATAAATATAATTATTAAAATAAATATAAATAAATAAGATTATTAAAATAATAAATTCAAATTCAAAATAAAATTATAATGTATATACAAATAATAAAAATAAAAATTATATTAAATAACTGTAGTAATAAATAAAAATAAAAATTATAAAAATAAAAATGAAATTCATAAAAATAAAAAATAATAATGATAAGAATAATAAAAATAATAATGAAAATTTAAAACATTAAAAAATAAATAAATTTATTAGATAAAACTATCAATTCTAAATAAAAAATTAATTAATAATAATAATAATAATAATAATAATAATAATAATAATAATAATAATAATAATAATAATAATAATGAAAAAAAATAAAAATGAAAAATAATAACAACACTAAAATAATTATACAAAAAAAATTAAAATAATAAAAAATAAAATTAAATAAAAATAATAAAAACGAAAAGTCCATAAAAATAGAAAAGAAAATGTAATTTGAATAAAAACAAAAATATAAATAATAAAATATTACAAAATGTAGGAAACAATAAAATTAAAAATAAAAGGAATAAAAAATAAAATAATTAAATAAAATAATAAAATGGAAAATAAAAACAATAATAAACGTAATAAATACTATTTAAAATGAATAAATAAAATAAAAATAATAATATTTAAAACAAAAAAATAGTAAAGGGAAAAAATAAATATAATTAAAACAAAAAAAAATAAAATAAATGAATATAAAAGTAAAGATAATAAAATAATAAGGAAGATATAAATATTAGAAATAGTAAAAAACAAAAAAAAATAAAGATAACAACACTAATAATTAATAATAAATTTACAAAAAAATAAAAAAAATAATGAAAACAACAAAATAAAAATAATGAACATAAAACTAAAAATAATATCAATAATAAAATGAAAATTAAAGTAATAAAAACATAAATTAATAAAAATAAAAATAATCATATAATAATACAAAATGCACAAGAAATAACAATAATAATAATGAAATAAAATATAAAAAAGTTAAAAAAATATATATAAAATAATAAAAAACATATATAAATAAATAAAAATATAAATAAAATAATAAAAATAAAGATTCAAAACTAAAATAAGAATAAATATGAAATAAATAATAATAAAATATAATAGCAATAATTTTGAAAATAAAAATTTAAATTATAAAAATAAAAGTGAAAATAATAAAAATAAAAAAAATAAAAAAATGATAAAATAATAAAATAATAACAATAAAAAATATTAACAATATAAATAAAAAATAAATAAGATCAATAAAATAATAATACAAATTCAATAATAATAATAATAATAATAATAATAATAATAATAATAATAATAATAATAATAATAATAATAATAATAATAATAATAATAATAATAATAATCTTGAAGTTACTAACAGGTAACAACATTGAAAGGCAGAACAACTACCTAGAAAATATAAACACCATCCCGGCCGACAGAAAGGCTGGAAAAGAAGTGTAGGGAAACGAAAGACCAGCTCTTGACAGGCAAAATGGTAATGAAGAATGGTAAGAGAAGGAAAACCAACTTGAGCATGGCATGCATTAACTAAAAAAGCCTTCAACATGATATCACATACATGGCTGATAGAATCCTTGAAATTATATGGGGCAGAGTAAAACACTCCAGCTTACTCAAAAATACAATGCACAACTGGAACACAGTACAGAAGAAGACGGACTCGCCCTCCTGCTTCAGTCCATCACCTACCTCCGCATAATAGGATGTCTGAAGTCCCAGAAGATATGTCGCTGTCCTAACCAGGGAAATAGACAGAATCCAGACTTCGAAAATAACTTTGCCATTGAGAAACTCTTCGGGTTATACAACGAATGTTTAACTAAAGTTTCTGCCATCTTTGAATAAAACGAAAATTGACAATCAGAATTACCTGTTCTAGACATGTCAACCTTCGGTGAGTTGCTCACCAGTTTAAGCAACAACAATGAGAAAGGGATAATTAGGAAAATACACCTATATAAAATTAATGCAGCTGAAGCAACAATCATTTTTAATAAAACATGTTTAAAAGATGACTTACACCCAGAATGAATGTAAAAATAATAAAATAATTATAGCAAAAATTAAAACAATAAAAATAGAAATAAAAAATAAATAATTAAAATAATAAAAAATAGTAAAATAATAATATCTTGGGAGTAGATCCTCTTTTAAAAAAGTCTTGTTAAAAAGGATTGCTGCATCAGCTCCATTAATTTTGCATAGTCTTCTCTATTTTCCTTATTGAATGATCTTTATTACTGCTACTACTACTACAAGTTTCTCTCTCTCTCTCTCTCTCTCTCTCTCTCTCTCTCTCTCTTGACGCGAAGTTTCTCCCAGATCTGCCAGGGCATTATCACAGCGATGGTTGCTGGAGGACTGAATCTTGGTGTTTTTTTTTTTTTCTTTTTTTTATTAAGCTGACCTTGTGTCAGCACAGGCTCTTGCTCACCGAGCAGCCCGTAAATTCTTAGTGGCGAGCCCTTCTCATTACATCATGGTCGAGCGGGCGCTCACGGATGCTCCTGTAGGACCCGGGGAATATTCGACTTTCCATTGGCTGGCGGCCAAGCGTCGGAAACGCTCCAGGCGCGCTGACGTTCTCAGGTGTGTGGCATCCCCTGGAGCCGGGTTTTCATTGGCTGCGAACGTGGTGACGTCACTCCTGGTATTTCTGCCATCCTCTTCGATATTGGTCTCATCCTGGGTGCTGCGATTATCCTCTAGAGGGAGCAGTTGTGTGTTGTGTGTGGTGTATGTGTGTGGGGGGGGGGGGGGGGGGACTGGGCCTTCCTTACACACGTGGTAAGCAGGAAGGGTTCCTGTGTCGTATTAGGAGGGGCTTTTGTTCTAAAATGAATAACTCCTCAAGGAGGCATGAAAAACGTATGGATATAGAACTGCTCCCCGACTCCATACAGCAGTTAAAGGCCAAGAAGATCCTTAAGACCAAAATAAATAAATATCTAAACATGAAAATAAATAAAAACATGAAAAATGATAAAAAATGCATATAATGCACATGAAAAAAATCATAAATATAAAAATAAAAGTAATGAAAATAAAATGATGAATTAAAAATAAAAATAAAACAAAAAAATAAAAAAAAAAAATAAAAATAATAAAAAAATAAAAAATAAAATATACAAAAAAAAAATAAAAATAAAATAAAACTAATAAATAATACCAATGAATTGAAATAAAAATATTTAAGATAATATAAAATGTAATCTAAATCAAATAAAAACGATGAAATAATAATAAGAAAAATATAAATAATAACAATAAAAAAATTAAAACTTATAAAATATATATAATAAAAATAAAAACAATACTAATAACTATAATAAATATAAAAAATGAAAAAACAATGAGAACAATGAAATAATAATAATAATAACCAGAATCCTTGAACATATATGGGACAGAGGGAAGCACCATTAGAATCCTCAGAAATAAAATGGGCAACTGGAATAAAGTATTTACAAGCTCCGGGATAAGACTAGGAGAGGATAACATCAGGAGAGGGATCTTCCAGGGCGACTCAAATTGCCCACTACTCATCATTAAGATGTTCTTGCCTACTGTCAGGTCAAGAGTCACCCGACCTCACCGCTCTAAGGTATATACTACGGAGGTTATAACGTCCTGCTAGGACAAGATTTTAAGCCTCCTCCAACCTTTTCACAGTGCCAGTGTCCCTGCCCTTCCTTACATACCTCCAGACCAATCCTACGGTCCTCCAAGAAACAAGGTATCTACAGAGAGAAGTAGCGTCATCCCCACTCAATATCCCAGAAGCCTCTTTTTGTACTTTGCTGAACATCTGCACAAGAAGTCTCCTGATTTTTGGTGTGGGCGTGGTTCTTTATAACCCCTCCTGGGCGTGACAGGAAAGTCTCTTACACAGATACATGCTGGTTATACCAAAGGTGGGCATAAGTAAGGTGGTTGCATCTGGAGCGAAGGAAATCGGCTTGTCGTCATCTCTTGCCTGCCTAAGCCATGCCCCCTTCATACTTGGCCTGCTGTGCAATGAAGGCTTGTGGTAATTGCAATGTAATTGAAATGTTATTCATTACACATTCTTAAGGTACCTGTAATTGTAATTCTTCAAAGGAATCTCTGCTTAATATTAATTCTAGTTGTAATAGAAAGTTGCTAAACGTATGATGACGTCATACTTCAGATATGACGTCACATACTGAAATATTTCTTAGAAATCAATCAAAATCTAAACATTTTCTTATGTTTTCCTTATTTATGTGGCAACAGACACCACAATGTAGCTATGTTAAAATGTCAACATAGTTAAAGAGACCGCCTTCCTCTTTGAGAACCGAAATGTGACGAAAAGAGTATAAATGGGGAGGAGCTTAGTGATAGAAAACGATCAAGCAAATATCCTCGGGGACTGTGGTATCATAACACAAAGGGCGATATGTGTCAATAGACCAGACGTGACGTTGATTGACAACATTTAGAAGAAAGTATCACTCATTGATGTAGCAATACCATGGGATACGAGAGTAGAAGGAGAAAGATTGAGAAGTATCAGGGGAGAGAGAGAGAGAGAGAGAGAGAGAGAGAGAGAGAGAGAGAGAGAGAGAGAGAGAGAGAGAGAGACTTTGATGACTTTGGTGCACATTTTCAGCTGAAAATATGCACCAAGTAAGCCCCATTCATTAACCACCATGGCCATATGTACTTATAAATCGACGGTGTAGCGATGGTATCCCCCCTCGGGGTCCTGTTTGCGAACTTTTATATGGCATAGTGGAGGAGCGTGTCTTTAGGAGTATCAGGAAGCCTTCTATATACGTAAGTTATATAGATGACACCTTCATTCAAGCAGGAACGATGGAGGAGATCGAGTACATACGACAAGCTTTCCATACCCACAGATGTCTACGTTTTACCATTGAACATAGCCGTGATGGCCGTCTTCCCTTCCTAGACGTCCTGGTTGAACAGATGGAGGGCTTGTTCGCCACAAGGGTCTACACGAAGCCTATGAAACTGGGAATGTGTCTAAACGGCGAGAGGGAATGCCCCGAACGTTATAAGGACACCACCATCAGCGCCTACGTCAGCAGAGCTATCTCCCATTGTTCGACATGGATAGACAGCCAAAAGGAGATGGAAGGTGCAGTCCAGGTCCTAGTAAACAAAGGACACACCAACCGCAGCATCCAGAACGTCTTTAGGAAGAGTATGGAGAAATGGTACCTACAGGAACCCCGCCCAGATCCCCATCAGAAAATTAATTTTTTCTACAAGGGAACCTTCCATATATTTCCCAACGGGCAATAATCAAGAACCACGTTTCCCCGACCGACAACAGCAAACAGATCAACTTGATCATATTCTAAAAGAGTAAGAAGACATGCCGCCTTACTATAAACAAAAACCCCACATCTTCGCAGGATCCCTTGAAGAAGAAGAACGTCATCTACAGATATACGTGCCCAATCCGAGGATGCTCGGAACTTTAATCGGGATGACGTCAATGCGCCCCTCCAAGAGGATCTCCTGTCACGCGCAGGAAAGAACGATATTCAATCATGCAAGGACTGCACATGATAAAAGAATTCGCCACTGCGACATCGTCGGTAACTTCAAGGTTATCAACCAAGCACCCGATCTACGTCGTTTGCGAATCTTAGAAGCGTTGCACATCGGGAGGGAAAAGCCCCGTATGAACGCCACACAGGAGACCTTCCTCCTCCCCACCGCTGTCAGGAGAGCGGCAGACAACGTCCCACAACAACCATTGCACCAGAGGGATCCTGAGGATGATAGAAGCGTTCTCTCATCCTGAGGGCGTCCCTAGTAACCTTGAGGGTGATCGAAGCTCAGGCTCTCGTCCTGAGAACGACCTAGTAGCACGCCCTTCGAGGGGACCTCAACCATCTAGGCGAATTACCAAAAACTAGGAAAAACATGACAACACACAAAGCACTACACCCAAGAGCAATTACAGACAAACCCTACATAACACGAAACAAAGGAGGGAGAGGGCTACTAAGCATAGAGGACTTGCCAATATCGAGAGCAGAGCACTGGGGCAAAGGACTGATAAACGTAGACAAAGACCAGAGATATACAGAGACAGGAGAATAACAAGCAGAACCGAGGAATGGCACAACAACAATGCACGGACAGAACATGAGACAGACTAAAGAACTGGCCAGCGATGAAACATGGCAATGGCTACAGAGGGGAGAACTCAAGAAGTAAACAGAAGGAATGCTAACTGCAGCACAAGACCAGGCCCGAAGAACAAGTTATGTCCAAAGAACGATAGATGGGAATTACATCTCACTCAGCTGGACATAGGCCACGCCCCACTTTGCACCAGGACTGTGCATTGACGGCAGGCGCTTGGTATAGTACTAAGTAAGATTGAACACAGTAAAGGTGAATTCTTCTACGGAATATAGCGAAAGCGGAGTTTCAAAGCCAAGCGTGTTTTAATGAGACTCAAATATCTCCATTTGCTCATGCAATAACCTTAATTAATCATCTGGACCTCAGAGAGAGAGAGAGAGAGAGAGAGAGAGAGAGAGAGAGAGAGAGAGAGAGAGAGAGAGAGAGAGAGAGATTTTAATAAGGATCATATTGTTCCATTTGATTATGGACGGGGAGATAGAGAGAGGGCGGGGGTGGTATCTTATTATTAAATCTTTTATTACTCGCAATAGGCCTTGAGTGAACCACGTGAACTTTAGAGAATAATGTTAAAAAAACTTCACCTGATTTAACCGTATGAATTTGATGTTGAAATAAAGAAATAAATTTGTCTGCTAAGTATTTTCACTAAAATGCGATTTCTAAGCAATATTACACAAAGATGACACGACAAGAAAGGAGAATAACTTTTTATGCGAAATTCCAATATTAATAAAACCTTATGTGAAAAATAGAAAACAAAATGCAAAAAAAAAAAAAAAAAAAAAAAAAATCAGATTGCTACAAGAGAAAAACCCAAATCACCCATTTTTGTGATATCTACGTCGCCAAGGACTAACGTAACTGGAGAAACAACCCCACAGTTATGTATAGGTAAAAACATAAAAAAATAATTCTAATTTTACATCAACATGTTTACAACATGTACGGTTTTTTTTCCTCCTCTTTAAAAAAACGAAAACCTTTCTTTTAGATTAATGATTCACGTCAGTTTACGCCTTTCTGTGTAAAATCGGATCAATAACGATTTATTTTTTTGAATTAAAAAAGTAATATTCTTTGTCATTCATAAGTATTTGTAGCATTTTACTTCATCGCCATCCACCTTTCCTTCAGAGTATAGAGCAAATGCCATCAAATTTTGATGCTACCAAACTTTGATTCTACCAAATTTTGATGCTACCAAATTTTCATGCCACCAAATTTTGATGCTACCAAATTTTGATGCCCCAAATTTTGATGCTACCATATTTTGATGCCACCAAATTTTGATGCTACTTTATTTTGATGCCACCAAATTTTGATGCTTCGAGATCGACCCTCCAAGGTCCTTAGACAACATTGGTCACTTGTATACTTAACAAAGGTTTCACTATGAAAGTTTTGTTTTGTGTTTATATACAAAATATTTTCGGCATCTAGGCGACGGTCTGACGTTAAAAATAACAAGGCTTGATTCGACCTCCATCTCACTCAAGACGTGTGCGAAACTTTCCCTTCACACATAAGTTGCAAACATTGGATCCTTAACTTTTAACGTAAATTAAAACGTGCTAAAATCTATGGTCAAATTGAGCCTTGTTTCACCAACGAAAATTAAAATAACTACGTTATGTTTCATTAGAAATAATTGTTCTGTACTGTTTAAAATATACATTATTTATTTTTTTTTAATTTTCATTCTAATAAATAAACCATAAACACCCTATCCTAAAATTCCTGTATTTTTAACTCAATGCGCAACACCTTTTTCAAACATTTTCAGGCTCCTCCGTAGACCTTTCCTGCCCCAACCCCCAACAACAAAACAACAAAAACTGCAACAACAAAGTAGTTTGTAGGCTTACTCCCCGAGTAAGAGAAAACCGCTCGTGTGAACCGGCGTGAAGGCTTCCGTCCATCATTTACTAAACTATAACTGGTTCACTTAAGGTAGATTCTTGGATGATCCCTATGCCTACGAGACGCTAGTTTGGCGGCCGCTGATTGGCTGGGAGCTGCCTACTTCCCGGTACCAGCCAATCAGCGGCCACCTAACAAACGTCTCGTAAGAATAAGGCTCATCCGGGAATCTACCTTAAGTGAATCAGTTATAGGTTTGCGACAGCACGTGTGCTCTTGCTCTCTCTCTCTCTCTCTCTCTCTCTCTCTCTCTCTCTCTCTTTCCATTATTTATCAAAGAGCTCTAAGGCTGTTTGGGGGAAACGTACCGTTACAGTATTTGTTTATTATGTAACTCGTCTAAAGGGAAGCAGTTCTCGAATTTTGTGAACATAAAAAAATCGAATGTAATAAAGATTAGTTATAATTTATTTCCAAACTTTCTCTCGAGGAGGAGAAAAGAACGAACAAAAACTAAATAAATGAACTGAAAAAAAGATGAAGAATATACCCAGAAAAAAAACTGATGAAATTAGCAGCGAATAAAGAAAGAATTAAAAAATAAAATCTGTTTAAAAAACAAGGTCCTTTGCACTGGTTGTCCAATATTTTCGTGGTCATTTTTTTTTGAAGATCAGTGGGAGTTGGGGCCCGTAGAGGCTTCCGAGTCCTTGGAAAATACTTTTCTCTTTTACGATTTTCCTTTTTTCTTCCTCTCCTTTTTTTATGCTGGAGTTTTTCAAACTTTTCTTTTGTCTCCGAAACTAAAGCCCAATTCAACTCGTCTCCAGAAAAGCAGAAATGAAATCGACTTACCAGAACTAAAAAGAAATGAAAAAAAAGGAGGGAGAGACTGACTGCAGCGGGGTTGGTCAAAAATAAAAAGTCTACGCTTTAAAAAAGTAAGAAAATACTCTACCATTATTGTTTGACGTTTATAAGACCTCAAAGTTGATCGATTTATTGGAAAACTGTATCCGAATATTTCGCCTTGTTTTCTTTGGAACACTCAGTAGGTAAATATACTGAATAAACTTTGCAACAATCCTAAAATAAACTGACAATAAACTACTTGAGAAACAGAAACGCGCGCGCCCCCCCACTAACATACTATAATATAATATAATATAATATATTATATATATATATATATATATTATAATATATATATATATATATATATACACACATATATATATAGATATATATAGATATATATATATATATATATATATATATATATTATATTATATGAGTGATTAGACCACTTTCTAAAGACTTTTGCAAATTACCACTCACTGATGACGCATCAACCACTGGAAGTCATGTTTAAAAGACAAACAATGTAATTATGATTGATACAAAGTACACCACTCACTATGCAAAAACTTTTTACTGAGAGAGAGAGAGAGAGAGAGAGAGAGAGAGAGAGAGAGAGAGAGAGAGAGAGAGAGAGCAAAAAACAAATCATTATTGGTTAAACTTAGAAAAAAAAACCAGCAAATGGAATATCATCATTACCTGCCACCAATCCAAACACTGTTCATTATAGTCATTACGAAGTCAGTCAGCAAAGAGGCAATATTGTAATAATCTTCAGTCACCTAGTAATTCCAGTTCACTAACCCAGCCTGCAGTTCAAAGGGGGGTGTCAAGATCCCGAAATAAGAGGGGAAATGGTTGGGAATTCGTGTGGCCCAGAAAAAAGGTGGAGTGAGGTTATGCGGAAGAACCTTTGGGGTTCCAAGAAGACCTGACGTTTATCCCCACTCACAGTTTGAGGTTTCAGAATATTCGCACGAAATCAAGTCCATTCAGAAATTGTTTGTGAAATGAAGAATTACTCACTTTTTTGTTTATGTAAAAGTGACGTACAAATTTCTCGAGTTCGATGCTCGACGGAACCCGAACACTTCAATCACGCCCGTAAATACCTCTTTGCTTGTATTCAATTAAGTAGTGAAACATACACCTGGAAATTAGTGACCATGGTCATATTACATTGCTTGATTTCACGTCATTAAGTATTTGCACTTTCTCTCTCTCTCTCTCTCTCTCTCTCTCTGACAGGACCTCAGCAACATTCTGACATCTGTAATGGCTAAATAAAATCACAATGAATTTAAACAAATGACAGCAGTCTCCTAGTAATAGCCGCTTTTCTGAAAAGAGAAAAGAATTTTAGAGTTAAGGGAACTGTCTTTTTTCCAGTATTTGCCATCGGATGAAGAGCCACATACATGGATAATGTTCTCAGTTTTGGGCTTTGCGGTAACTCGTAAATTAAAAAAATATGAGATTATATAAAATTTAACACAAATGCGGTCATGAAATATGGTTTCAAAAGATGAAATCCTTTGGCTGGGTCTTTGAGTAAAATATTGTGATTTACTTTGTTCAAGGAGTTTATTAAAATCCCGTAAACATATTTAGATACATCCCACACCTTAGTAGGCTTCGAAAACCTAGTGGTAGCACATTCTTACCAATTTCCCAGGTTCTGTTATTCAATTAACATCCAAAAAAGATAAACATTTCAATGCAGTATATTAAGAACCCCTATACCTACTGCATAGTAAGAGAGAGAGAGAGAGAGAGAGAGAGAGAGAGAGAGAGAGAGAGAGAGAGAGAGAACGAAATGCATTAGCAGGACAATTTTAAAAGACGAACATCATATAAGCCTGTACATTTTCTTTTCATTTCTGTAAAAAAAAAAAAAATGCCCTTAAAGTACTTCTGTTTAATCAAGTTAATCAGATCCAACTGGATGCAGCGTCCTTCTCTAATTAACTCAAGACAGTGTCCAAGAGCTTTCAGGACTATTAATAAAGCACTTAACCTACTCTCACATTTTAAAGATATACCTCTCCAACTTGGGTAAATAACAGTTTCAACAAAAGGACCCTGACAAGAAGAATGCTGAGATCCTTCATAAACTGAGTGTAAAAATGGATAGAGTGAAGTTACGGGCAAGAATAAAATAACGATCGCTGTTAACCAAGTCTTCAATCAAAGTTGAGGGCAGTACGAGTTTATCTTAATGTTGTATTTCCGATTATACAACGCTATTTACATCTTGAACAAACATTGTTTCCTAAAGGAAATGTGCAATTCTGAATCACTAATTATATCTGGCTGGTAACAGTTTGCATCCTGAGGATCTATTTACGACAAGAAACAATACTTATAATACTGATCTACAATATGTTTAACAAGACTTGTAGCACGCGCGCGCAAGCACACATAAACACACACACGCATTTATATATATATATATTATATATATATATATATATATATATATATATATATATATATATATATATATATACACACATATAATTGTAATAACCACAATGCCAACTGAACTTCTCGATTTCTTCACACTTTCTGGATACGCAAGTCACTACAAAACCTAAGATCTAAATGCAATTGTATGATGCAATGCTGACGTCCGTACCAGGATTCGAATCTGCATCCGTAGCATCTGAGCGAGGTTACGTTATCCACCTGACCACGAGAAAGATAAAAATCTACTGCCGCTCATAGATACATTATACCTAAGAGGGAATCAGATATGATTCTTCTCAAGAGATAGGTGTCCATATACCATGACTGAGGTAGTAGGAAGTTTTAATTCCCACAAGCTTCATCACTCCTCTTACAGTAGACGCTTCTGAGAAACAAGCGTCTGGTTGTATATCCCATCAGTACTTTTACTTGAAATATAAAGTATTTCAGTATATTCTGCATTTAGATTAAGCTCTCAAATTGGATTTGGATAGACGAATACTTCTCAAAGGTAAACAGACCATTTCCCAGCGGCCGACTTGTGCTAAGTAAATTGTAAAATAACTCATGAATATCAAGAGAAAGAATGTAACATGAAATATTCCTATCCTTCAAAAGGATAGTTTGAATTTCCATAAGTATGTTTGTTTATTATTTAAGTTTTCGAGGTAGAATAAAGAATCGTTTGGATGATTCAATATCAGGTTGTCGTACACATTCCACACACACACACACACACACATGCACACACACCCTACCCCACCCAAGAAAATAAGATGCTCTCGAATATTTCGTTGCAGTTTTAAAACGAACTTTGTTGGCTGATGACACTGAAATACAAGGAAGTTATAGATCTTCTATTTTATTCCACTCACGGTCTGAAAGAGGTCTCTCTCAATCTATTTTTTTTTTTTCTTATTTCGGTGATAACCTATGTCACACATACACACACGCAAACACTGAACTGTTCGTATTCAGTAACTACTGAAAACAATATTACAAAGAAGTCACCACAATATTTTTACTTTCACTCCCACTGCAAAGAAACTAAGAACAAATACATGTAACTGCAAAGTAATTATGAACCAATACATGCACGTAAGTGTACAGAATTTCGCCCTTCGCGTTAATAAAACATCTTGTAGGCTTTAAATTATTTTGCGTTCCAGACCTTAAAATAGTTTGCGAAATGTTTGGTCTTTACCGAGTGCTTTAAAGAACGCCAGCTTCTTGGAATTTCATCACGATGGCCGTATTGGATGTATAGTTGAAATCCCTTTCAAGTTTACGTTATTATCACAAAGATTACCGTATCCGTGACGTCACGGGTCACGTGTTGGGCCACCTGGCTGTTGTCGCTCCATAAGAAATGAAAAGGCCCGGATTTGAATCGCCCATGAAATCGGTAATATAGGGAAGTTAGCATTTAGACCCATATAATTCGATTAAGAAAAATAAGTATTTATATAATGTTATATAAACTATGCTGCTTAATCCCTTACGGAGCGAAAACACAAATAGGTCAGGGAGTGGTAGTGATCATGTCAGACTACGGTGCTCTGATAAGTATGCCGATTTCTTGCCCTGACAACAGTAAGATACGTGCTTATGTACACACACACACACACACACACACAAACACACACACAAACATATGTATACCCATTCGTATATAAACCGATATTTCACTTGAGCGAGACAAACATACAAATGAAACATGAAAATTAAACTCCTGAAAGACGAATGAAATCAACTAACAGCAAAAGCAATTTAGTAAGCAATCTCTCACGATGGCTGTTTTAACGTCCAATTAATTGAACTGCTCGAATGAAGTTAAGATTTACGAAGTCCATTCTGCCACCCAAATGCAAACGACGAGCTTTCAAGGACGAAGGCAATTACGAATACCAAGATGAACTGGCTGTTTCCAAGACGCCACGATAATCTACAAGTCAAATGATTAAGCATTTCTGAATATATCTTGAACTCAGAGTGATAATCCATTCCTTGGTAACAGTATACGAACATGTAAGCGCGAGTCATTAAAAGCACTATTTGTCAAAATAAATTTTCCAGCTTTCAGCTGAGTCATCACAAACAAGACCTTTGGGATTAGAAGTGTTTCACCTCGTGCTAAGATAGGTGGCAGGTCACTTTTGCTTTTTTGTAAAAGAAAACTATTGTGCCAGCTTTGTTTGTCCGTCCGCACTTTTTTCTGTCCGCCCTCAGGTCTTAAAAACTGAGGCTAGAGGGCTGCAAATTGTTATGTAGATCATCCACCCTCCAACCATCTAACACACCTAATTGCGGCCCTCTAGCCTCGGTAGTTTTATTTTATTTAAGGTTAAAATTAGCCATAATCGTGCGTCTGGCAACGATATAGGCCAGATCACCACCGGGCCGCCGCTAAAGTTTTATGGGCCGCTGCTCATACAGCATTATATCGAGACCACCGAAAGATAGGTCTATTTTCGGTGGCCTTGGTTGTACGCTGTACAGAAAACTCGATTGCGCCGAAGAAACTACGGCGTATTTTTTACCGATTTATTCTATAGGATGATCACTTGGTTTTCATCCCTGAAGCATTCAAAAGAGAAACAGTATTTCATATGCAAATGCATACAGCACTCTCGTGTTCGTTTAATTAGAAGAAGTTTAGAGAAACACAACCATTTATGAGATCCATTAATTTTATGCTTGGCACAAAATTCTAATGCATATTAATGCATTAATTTCAAAGATTAATTAACACCTGGGAAGGCAAGAGCTCTTTTTATAGCCAAAGTGAGGAACATGCAAATTGTGTAAATGAAAAGGGATGGATGACCTTTGGTGTAAGCAGGGTGAACAACTTGGAACTATTGTACCTCATCATTTTTCTTTTTTCTACTTGGAAGAAAACTTAGTTGCTGAGACAATATTAATTTTTTATGAACGAAATGTGTAAAAAAAAAATAACGCTTAAATACTGTAAAACTTTGTAGCCAACGTCATTAATTGGTATGAGAAACTTAGCGCTCTCATAATTAGTTTTTCCTGGAAGTTTTTCCAAAAGTTGTATATCGCAATAAGTCCTTCCCTGGCATTTCGCTTACTTTTAATTTAATAGACTAGCGTCTCCACATAGCTATCTCGCAACCCCCCCCCCCCCCCCCCCCCCCCCCGCCATCATCCTTAAACACTGACGTCTTGAGGTGAATAACAAAAGGAACTTTTGGTTACGTCAACCGGTGAAAAATTTCCGAGTTGCTTGCTGTTATTTAGTGATAAATACATACATACATATGTATGTGTACAAATAAACCACGCATACACTCACACACACATAAACATATGATGGCTGTGTGGCTTAAGGCGCGTCACTGCAGTCATACGCTCTTGTTCCGTGGTTCGAGCCCATGGGATGGCGAACTTATTATCAACTAAATAATTCCCCTTTCGGTTAACATATGTGAAAATACATTAACTACGAGGTAGAGCGAATCGAATATTAAGGGACATTTGTAACTAAATTCTTGCAGTATATGAATCATGGTGATGTGACAAAAATCATATAATATATATATATATATAATATATATATCTATATATATATATATATAATATATATATATATACATTATATGTATTTTTTATTTATTGAATTATTTAATTATTTATATAATAGATATGTATACACATACACAATAAACCCCCTATCAGCTCCTCTGCCAACTGTCTTACCTTCTGAGCCCAAATTCTACTAGACTCCTTCCTTGGTATACCAGGTAATTTTAAGCCACTGTAATTCTTATAATAGTGTCTGTCGCCTTTAATTGTATACACTGGGAAAATTATTCCTTTCATCCATTCCTTTAGACGTTTTCCCTATTATTAACATACCTTACAAATCCTTGGGTCAGCTTCTCAGTCACACTTTCACCACCATACTTTTCCATCTCACCTTTATTCCATTCCTTCCTTTTTTTTTTTTTTTTTTTTTTTTTTTTTTTTAACCTCTTGATTGTCCTTACATTCTCAGCAGTCAATTCATTATGCATTCTCAAACTTACGTAAGCTTTTAACTCTTGCATCATTTAGTTCTGTCTCTCTCCCACCTTTCGCATTCAACCACATTTTCAAAATGCTCAGTTCATTAACATAGGATGGCATTCACGTGTATCTTTACTTCTAGGATCAATCGGTTCAACAACCTTTGCCTTCTTATTACTCACGTTCCATTTATCTTTCACTTTCTTCCTTATCATCCTATCCATCTGCATGTATCTATACACATGCTCTCTTATAGAGAGAGAGAGAGAGAGAGAGAGAGAGAGAGAGAGAGAGAGAGAGAGAGAGAGAGAGAGAGAAACGTGCCTTTTAGCACTGGTTTTCTAAAGCAGAATTTGTAGGTCTGTGTCAATATTAATGATGGTTAGTTGGAGGTAATGAAGGTATACGTTTTCGCATATAAATAAAATTCATACCGGACTGCCTCTCTCTCTTAAAAAAATAAAAAATCTTTATCTGCAACCCACCTCTCTCTCTCTCTCTCTCTCTCTCTCTCTCTCTCTCTCTCTCTCTCTCTGATGATTGAATAAGGTCTTCGTCGAGAATCCAGCTAAAGTTCATTCCTATTTGCTCCGCCTCTCTTTTTGTTTGCCGAATTTGTGAAGGAAAAAGATCTCGAGGAGCAACAGGTTGGCTTTCTTCATAAAGGAGTTCGAAAGAATTTCCTGATAAAACAACTTTACCGTCTTTTCCCAGTCGCAAATGCATATCTCCCATTTGATACGCACGTTCTTATACAAAGATAGATGGATAGATAAATAGATAAATAGATAGATAGACAGATAGATAGATTCACTGACCACACAATGAAAACGCTTTCATAATTACAAAATACTTTGAATTACAATATTTTTTATATCTTACAAAAATGATTTTTGGCGCAATCAATATCAAAGTATCGTACATAGCGATTTGCACAACTTGGAAGCACTCCAGAAAATATTAAAATAAATGATAAAAATAATAACATTAAATGACGCAGTTAGCATTTAGTAAACTATGCACACACCTAGTACATATATATGACACCCATGAGAACAATGCGCTAGCATGAACTATTGCCGTATTGCGCGACGTCTTCCTAGTATTCCCGTTTTATATTATGGTTTATTTTACACCCCTCATTCCTTTAAAAATATAATACAGTTTAATACACTTACAATGCTTCAAGAGGTTGAAATTGCACTATTACAAAGTTGCATGAACAAAACTAAAAGATCTTTCACAGTATCTCAAGTACTTCCATGATTTTTCGAGCATATAGCAAGGAAGTTGTCTCTACGAAGGTTACCCAACGAGACAAGTCTTTGTGAAGGCAAAAAAAGAAAAAAAAAGAAAAAAAATACTCAGCATTTTCCTATAGAGAGATATAACGAAAGCGAAATCTTTTTAAGAAAACTTTTCCTCGACTCTTTTCACGCCTGTTCGTTCCATGATGTTTCTCATATTTGCAGAGAAACTTTCCATCACGACGGAGGAGTTTGTTGTCAAGTGGGGATAGAATAAGAGATGAATCCGTCATGAAACATGTGATATTGAGACACCCGGAAGACTTTCCCAGATGACAGTTGGTAAGGAGAGAAGTATACCCGAGACGTAAGACCGAACGAGAAATGGAAAAAACTTTGAGAAAAATCCAAGTAAGAGGCCACAGGGCAAAGAGGGGAGGGGCTAACACCACCGGGTGGCACTGGGCAAAGGAAACCTATGTCTGCCCCGACCTTGTCCCAGCGGTAAAATGTTGGGTCATAGATCCGAGCATACTGTCCAATAGCCAACCTTGGTGGGGATGCAAGGTGGTCAGAGTCCTCATCTTGACCTGCCACTCCTTTGAAAAGGACTCGGGGTGTGCAGGGATGCATGACCTATAAGAGGTCAGCCACACAGGATCTGGGCATGGGAACGGCCTGTGAAATTGGGAGCATTCCGGAGCTCTAAGAGACATCGATCAAACTCTTCACAATCAATGTTGCCGGGCGGTTCCTTTGTCAGGAAGGATTTATCTGCGAGGTTTCAGTTGCAAATCCGGCGTCACAGCGTCATCAAAACCGTTGTGGTTAAACAAGTCAATTTTGCCTCGCGTCATAAGAATCCCAGTCTTGATGATTTCAAGCACTCCGATAACATTTACTTTGTTTTCTATATTAAGCTCACAGACAGCGGTGCACTTGATTATGTGCACTTAGAATGATTTCGGCTGCTTCTGATGACGATGGATCTAGTGGCCTACTTTAAACACATTCAGGTTCTTTCTTTACATAACCACATACGCTTGACCGGTATCTTAAGCAGCTTCTTCATTCTTGTCTTTTCCATAACTATAGTTTACAAAACACTAAAAACGAAAAAAATAAAACTCTCCTCATGCAAAAACATGAGGTCGCCAAAATGACTGAAAAAAATAGATTTACACGCACATACATAGAGCAGGAAATATCAAGACCGCATAGTCTATATCAATGTTTCCTTTCTGATAAACGATCTCGGTCTACACACTTTTCTTATCTGAAAATTACCTTTATATTTACATTCACCCTCGCCTCCGCATGTCCATTACCGACATGGAAAAACGCGCAATAGATTTTATGCTGAGGAATCATTACAAAAGTTCTTAAAGTGAGCACAGAGGAGAGAGAGAGAGAGAGAGAGACGAGGAGGAGGACTTTTTTTGGCCCAGTGAGCGCCAGCGTCATACGAGAGAGAGGAGAGAGGAGAGAGGACGAGAAGGGGGGAGGGAGGAGTGGATAGGAGGAGAAGGGAGACGAGGGGGAGGAGGAGAGAGGTGATAGAGGAGAGAGAGAGAGACGAGCGGCTCAGGGGGGAGAGGAGCAGAGGAGGAGCGAAACGAGGAGGGGGAAAGTGGGGGTGATAGAGAGAGAGAGACGAGGGGGAGGAGGAGGAGGAGGAGAGGTGATAGAGAGAGAGAGAGATGGGAGGAGATGATGAAGAGAGAGAGACGAGGAGGAGAAAGAGGAGAGGTGATAGTAGACATAGGTAACAGAAACAAAAATATATCTTTAAATTACACCAAGGAATCAATTTAGTAATTTCGATGAGAGTGACAGAAGGGAGAGGAGAAGGACCCACATGCGAAAGGCACATCCATCAAAGCGGATTTATCAGGTGATTTGTGTCAGAAAGGTTACACTAAGAGCAGTGATTAATGGTCCGTTACGGAGATTAATAAAATTGAGGTAATATATCCCTGTACATGACGACCGGCGCAGATTCTACGACTTCAAATGGTATTTGACACGATATTTTTCACGTAGTCCAGGAAATCTTTATTGCTGTACAGACACTCTAAAATTATTATTATTATTATTATTATTATTATATTATTATTATTTTATTATTATTATTATTATTATTATTATTACGCTCTAAGCAAGCTTTCAAAGAATAGGATGCCCATGGGTGACGAGAGAAAAACAGGATAGAAGGAGGCTAAGTACAGTAATACACTATACAAGATGGGCTGCCTTATTTTTATTTTTCATATAAGTACAAAACAGCTTTTGCCACATCTGATCTGTATCGTCTTTCATGTCTTCAAGAAATATTAAACGATTTCATTTTTAGAAAATTATCTCTTTTTTTTATGCTACCATTGGAAACAATGTAATTAAGAACTCTAAAGATGTTCTTATTTGGTCCACTAAAGATTCTACTGAACGGTACATAGACGTTTTTTACTTATTCAGACTGCATTTTTGGTAATTACTGAATCATATGCAGAAACACTAAAGGCGATATCAAACTAAAGACAGAGGGATTCTGAGCTTTAAAAGAGGTTTAGCATTCATGGCTATAAAGACCCTGCAACCTCGAAATTACATGTCTAGTTATACCGGATCTGGTTAAAAGCAAGGTCTAATTATATATAGAGATCTTAACCAACAGGTTATAGAGGCATTTGAAGTTATTCACCGTAGACAAGCTATATTTCTAATTTGCACTGGCACAAACATGTTTAACTGGTCCATAAACATGGGTCATGTTAAGCCTGAGACCCTAATCTCACAAGAGAAACCCTCATCTCCAAAATAATAAGAGTTTACAGAATATTTCGTCACATTTGAATTTTAATGAAACCATCATTCAGTGCTTTTATAAATAGCCCGAACCCTTCATTAAATGCCCATTAAAAATTTGCAGATAATTATAGACCAGCAACATACAGACAACTGCTTTGAAGGCAATTTTCACTTAAAACGCAAATTTCAGTGTCTCTAATACACCAAACAGTTTTTTTTTTCTCAGAAGAGCAGCACAAAATTCTGAAAAACCACCAGGAAAAGAGAAGTGAAAAATAAACATCGGAAATAAAAGAACCTGGGAACATTTCACAGAAGTATTCTGGCTCTCTAATGACAAAGTGGACCTCAACACGAGTCGATGTACAGTTCCAGTTAAAATTCTTCTGTTTATCGGTGGCGAAAACGAAACACCTATTTTTACTTCAAGGGAAATGGTAACACAATTGAAACAGAATGAGACCAAAGCCATTTCGCAGGGCTACGTTCGTTCGTGCGTGTTTTGGTGAATTGGTGAGTATTGGCATAAGCATGACTATTGTAAAATATGCACATAAATATATATTTACACATATATAAATATATATATATATATATATATATATATATATATATATATATATATATATGTATATATATATACACACGTGTGAAATAACTATAAGAAACTCTTTAATTTCTCGAGTTCTTCACGTTTCTTGAATACGCTGGTTATACTAAAGCCTTGAACACAAACGAAGAAACAAACAAGGAAACATGGTAGGATTGGAACCCACAAACGATATGTTGAAGGATGGACAACATAATTTGAAGATATGAGTGCATAACTAATAAATGTTCAGGGAAAGGAGAGATATGCCCAAGAAGGTTTGGACAGATGGTGTGAAAAAGGTCTTAAAAAAAAAAAAAAAAAAAAAAAAAAAAATAGGAAGCATGAGAGTGCAGGCAAGATAGAGGCGAGTGGCGCAGTGTACGTAAGAAGGCGTTTAATACAATGTTGATGAGCCTTCTGTGTATGTGTGAGAACCGGTTGGTATTGTGCAGATTTTATCTAAATCAGATATAAAATATTAATATTATAGTTTTCAACGTCGCGCAGCGAAATGATTTACTCATTTTAATCAAAACAATCACTGCAACAGTGTCAACTAGCATCGTTAGTAATATTACATATTGAAAAACTTGAAAATGGTACATTAAGGTCGCATGTGGCTTTAAAACGAAAGTAATGTTGTCATTATCCGCAAGAGAAAGATCTTATAACGGTATATTAATGACGTATCAATTATCCGTCAGGAGATGGACCTCTTGGTGCACAATTTCCAATAAATCTCTTTCTCTCTCTCCTTTTTTTTTCTAAGAGTGACGACTTTTCAGTGCTTCTTCGCGTTAAGGAAAAATTGCAGACGATTAAAGTCTATCAAAAACTGTTGAATTCAGACAATTAAAGTCTATCAAAAACTGTTGAATTCAGTCATAAAATGATACGTTGCTTTTTTTTTGTAATAAAAATTATTTACTAGTATCCACACCATAAAAGTTATCTGGGAACATTCTAAGCATTTTTTTTTTTAATAAATTTTCTGTATGCAATGGAAATCTTTCCTGCTGCTTTTAATTAAAACTAAAAGAAAGGAAGATGTGCAATGCAAATGTTTCGACACCATTGGAAACAGATGGTCGCTGAAATAATGTTCGACAACTCAGAATTCCAAGTTAGATTTAAAATGCTGCTGCAGCTCTATTTCTGAAATTATTATCTTTTATCATGGAGCTGGAAATGTGCTCATTTCGAAATATTACTGCTTTTATATTTTCACAGGCTTTGTGAGGTTAAAGGTTTCAAAAGAGTATGAAAACTTGAAGACGATATAAATATTCAAGAGGAGGTTCACCTAGGAGGCTGGAGACAGTAAAATAATCTCGTTTTTTCTTTTTGAATAATGGAGGACTTGAATTTCGACACTTTGACTTGCTTTGTATATTTGCAGTGACATCCCGCATTTTCTTAACAAATATAAAGCCCAGTCATTTCAAGAATGATCATCTTAAACGCTTGGATGGAAATTTCTCTAATGTCTATAAGTACTCTAGTGTTTTCTGACCTTTAGCGCACTTACGTAAACCTTCACTGAAATATTAATTTTTCTGTATTGATCGTGACTTAGTGGAGCAAAGGTGACGCTCCAGCCACTGGCACAACCATATTGTGCTTACGATTTGTTTAGAAATGTTATTGTAATGAGCAGTTACAGTTAAGTAAATATGCCACTCTATGACTTATGTGAATCGAGTGATCCACTAATGCTTGAAAGGTAAATAAATAAGTAAATGAATAAATAAATAAAAAATAAATAAGCAAAGTTTTTCTTTGGCGTGGTTGTTTAAGAAGTTTCCGAACAGGGAACAGGAAGAAAGTTATTCTTACTTGATAATTTAATGTGAATCTGATTAACCTAAATAAGTTAGTGTTTGCTTCAATGCATATCCCAGACAATCTTTAAAAGGGTCTTTTTCGAATCTTAATAACTCAAGATACAAAACGATAACTATATTACACAATATGCTGTAACTGATTAAGATTTGAGTCATGATGCAAGCGTGACAGAATTAATAAAAAGTGTGTGTGTGTGTGTGTATTGATGACCATTAAATCGAAACATAATTATGTTTGCTAAAAACAAGCATTTTTTTCCATGTGCACTAAACTGATTATGTGTATTATGCTTTGATCATTTCCTTCCAGGTTAAAATGTATGTGTGATAAATTTAATAAGAACTGTGAGTGTGTCTGTATGTGTGCCTGTACTTTTGACCATTAAATCGAGACCGATTATGTTTGCCAAATACCTAGATCTGTTTGTTCTCCATGTGAATTAAAACTGTGGCTTTGAACACCGCCATCCTAATTTCCTATTAATTACAAAGGTGGCTATGTAGGATCACAGGGTAACATTACAGCAAAGAAACGCATCAAGAAAAAGCGAGAAAAAGCGAGAAAAGGGATAGGAATAGGACCTTTAAAGAAGAACTGCTCCCATCCATCGTCAGGACTTATCTGTACAATGGATATTGCGGAGGCCTGAAGAAGCGATAAAATGATATAGTAATAATATAAGTAATATAGTTGGGAGAAACTCTATCGCGAGAGTGTATATTATGTTCTAAAGGGCTTTTTGTAAAGTTTTAAAAATTATACACGGACTCACAACACTTTTTATTATTGTGGACCCTTTAGAACATAAGTAATATAACTGTAACATTAATAATATATTAAAATATAATATTATTAAATGAATATGTCAGTGTGATAACGTATTTAAGAGGATTCAGAATTTCTTGCATCTGGAATTATCCATTGTAATACAGGTAAACATATTTAAAACAGGAATTACGTGTATCCAAGTAATATTTCTGTTTGTTAACATTTACAATAATATTGTTGGCAGCTTTCCACCTCAAACATGAATGAAAAAGTCTAAGTACACGGAAAGGCCTAATGAACAAAAAAACTGTTTCTATAGTTACTTAAGAATGTTGTCAGATTTATTTCTCTTTATAAAACCGAGACCTGGTGCAATACTGTATATATATCAAACAAGATGTTACGAGTACTGGTACTGCATTAACCATAAGAGCAGGAAGCCTTTCTTGACCTAACGGGCTCTCACAAGGATTAGAATAGAGCGTTAACTTGTCAGTGAGGTAAGTAGGTAACGATTTCCTGATAAATTCTCTCTCTCTCTCTCTTTCTTTAATCATCCAACACTACATATTTGAATACCACTTAGTTTTTTATATACATAATCAAGCACATTTTACATGCTTTTAGGCCAAGAGAGAGAGAGAGAGAGAGAGAGAGAGAGAGAGAGAGAGAGAGAGAGAGAGAGAGAGAGAGACTGCACATGTAAGATGACGATGCTCGAGGCAATATACATCTCCACGCAAGCGATTTTCAACTTCAAAGATTGCTTGCACGAGTAATTATTTACGATGTTATCCTCAGAAGAGAGAGAGAGAGAGAGAGAGAAGAGAGAGAGAGAGAGAGAGAGAGAGAGAGAGAGAGAGAGAGAGAGAGAGAGAGAGAAAGGAATTATCTTATACGCTGGAGATGGCACTGGGAGCGATTTCTCTGAAAAGGAGACTTGCGCGAGTTGAGATATCAATATTCCCTTTGCGCTCATTATACAATAAATTAACTGATTCGCGGTAATCGTTTAATGATATATGCATTCACAATTCCACAAAGAACGTCAAACGCAACCTCTCTGTAATCACTTTGCTCATAGCATTAAATACAATTTGTCCTTAACTAATCCTGGGTTTCGAATGTTATGCGGGGTTTCTAGTTTAATTCGGAGAAATTCGTTACCGTGCAAAGGTCTTCAATACCACAAAGTGTAAAATATCTAAAGCGTATCATAGTCAAGTTTGAGTTAAATTTAACTGCAGGTTTGTTTTGTGGCTATTTCGAAACACAATCTCTGTAATGATTCTCTCTCTCGCCTTTTACAATCACCCACTGAAATATGAACTGACCTTTATTTCTCTGCGAATATTCTCATTTAAAGGATAAACGAAAAACATGACTCAATAAAGATTTCTTTGCCGGAGAAAAACATAATGCGGCAAAGGAATAGGAAAAATGTCACATTTTCTCGCATGTTGCTTTTACTTGGAAAACGTGACCGACTATTTTCAAGAAAAAACTGATCAAACGAAGAATCCTAATTTTTCCATAACATTTCGAGGAAATAAACAGTAACAAAGGAAACGTATCAAAGAGTTAAAAAAGGTGAAAGTTGAGGAGCTGTATAGCAATTATCATAGGTTAATTCAACACACTAATGAATTTGACTGTCTTTCAAAATATAAATAAAAAGACTTGCGTTCAGTAGAGAGGGAACTGATCGCCATTACCTTATTATCTATGTTAATACAAAAAAGTCTGTGTGAATCGTTAAACAGCCGGATATATTTTCTCTGGAGAACATTACATGAATTCTTACATCCCAGTTTGAGATACGACGGAAGAGTTTGGAGAATCATGAAGGAATACTAATGCTTTGTAGACCTGAAGAAGTTCATGGTAAGGAGCTGAAACAAACTCCCCAAACGATAAACGTTTCCTGAAAGATTAATAATAAACAGACTAAAGGTTCATTCCAAGGGTTGTCTAGAACTTGCAAGCATGGAACTTCATACAAAACACGAGACTAGAAATGTAAAGGGGATGATGATACTTTATAATAGGAAGCAGTATGCTATAGGCAATTCACAGTTCCCCCAGTAAAAATGAAGCTTGTGCATCACCATACAGATACGAGTCAGAATGCCTTGGTATTACGCATCAAGCAGGATGCATTGTAGCCTCATGTTTATTAAAAACATTTCTAGGTGGTATGATGAAGGCAGCAAGACGGACGGAATATATATGACTGAAATCTTGCACGATTAGAGAAAAGGTTAAGGATGAAGACACGTCAGCTAATGTTAACAGACCTTACCCCTCATTTACCAAATAGAAAGGAGAAGACATAAGTCTGGCGAAATAGTTTAAACGTTTGCAAGATAAAAACTGTAAGCAAATTAGGGTTATGAGGTGAAGTACATGGCCAAACCAGCTTCTGGGTAAACCACTGAATAAGGAATTTGAGGAAAGATGCGGAACACCATCTTAGAGCGAAGATATATACGTTATGAAGGCGAAACGGGAAAGAGGAATTAAGAGCTGCATATACGTACACGTTAAATGAAAGTTTAATCGAGGGACAAAAGACTGACTGAAGGGAATGGCTTATTATGAGCTTAAACTCCCCTGAAGAGCTAAAGTTTGCGATGCACCAATAAGAAGAATATAAAACCGAATGGGATGAATTGCAGGGATTTCTAATAATCTATAATATAGGAATGGAGATATGTGGTATGAAGACATAATGAAAATGGGTGGCTAAGATGGCTGAGCAAGGTAAACAATAAACGGAAAAATATCGCACAGTAAATAATACATTTGCAAGACACTACGGAACAACTCGCTACTAGGTAATTATTAAAGGGAACAAATTAGAAATTATATATATATTATATATATATATATATATATAATATATTATATATACCTATATATTATTATATATATATATAATATACCTTTGCGTAATTCAAGAAAAAATCTGGAAAACTTTTTTTTAACATGGTCTAATTATTTACGAAATACTTATGATTTTAAGCAGTAACATTTTTATTAAAAATAATTAGAAAAAGGCAACGAATAGAAAATTCAACAGTAATAACAGCGAAAAGTGACGACGTTGCTTATGTCAATAGTGCAAAATAAAATCTAAAAAAGACGGAAGGGTAACAAGGAAACCTCTCTTATTCAATCCTTATTTCTACAAAGAAACTACGATTGGAGATTAAGTCTCCTTTTAAACCGTTCCGGGTCGATAAAAAATAAGTACTGCTTTTCTTTTTGCTTATATATGGATCAAATGTTAACGTTTTAAAGTGCTGCTGACTTACACGAATGCCCTACAGCAAAGGACATAACTAATAGCCCATAAGAAATAAAAGCTAAAATGAAGGTGACCAGAACGTTTCGCTAACACGCCGTAAATTTTAGGCCTCATCTCAGAATCCTTTTAGCTACTTACTCCGCCTTTACTTACTTATTTAAAACACCTATTTTATTCCACATATCTTCCGTAAACATCTTCATGTAACTTTATCTTTTTTTTTTTCTTTTACTCACACCTCCCCACTTTTTATTTCCTTGAAGTCTCTCTCCTAGGCGTCAGTTTTTTTCCTGTCTATTATCCATCAAATCTCTTATCGTCAAACATTTGTTACTCGGGAACATTAACGAAAGGCCATTTGTCCTTAAATATCTTTTCCTAAACGGTGCCCCCAACAAAACCCTTATTTTAAGGAAGAGTAGGAAGGTAAACTTACGATGTTTTGATAACAAACGAGGTTCCCTCAACCTTCCCTCCCTCCCTCCCTCCCTCCCTCGCGGCACATAACTCTCATAGATAACACATCCACGTAGCCTCTGCTCAGAAACAAGATTACGGTGTCTGAAGTTCCCCACCCAACCACCTCCCCCCCTTTATTCCCCAGAAATTTCTTCTCGGCTTCTGCAATGCTCTCGTTGCCGGTTTTGATCATAAATTGAATGAATTAACTTCCACTCCTTTCTTTCTTTCATTTGGTTTTCTTTCCCTCTTATTCCTTCTTTTTTTTCTCTCTCCATAAAAAGTATTGTTTCATATTTTTTTTTTACATCGAGGAAAATCTCTTAAAGCCTCCATGTGCTGTCTTGCTCAGTTTCTCTTAGTTTACTACTTCTGCTTTTAACGTGCCCTCGATTCCAGATTCACGGAGACAACAATTTCAAAATTAATAATCATAAGTTAATCAGACCATGGAAATAGAAATAAGAAAGGTAAATTGGTACCCATAACCATAGGGACACTGGGCACGACGACCCCGCCCAAAGATCCCTGAAAAGGAACCTGGCAAAATAGAGATGGCCGAAGTAGCTTTAGGACTCATGCAGGAAGAAAGAGTGTGCTCCTAGAAACCCAAGCACGCATAGTGAGAAAAGGTATGGAACTCCTGAAGGGTAAGGCAGGATGCAACCCGGAACCCCACACTATAAAAAACCACCCAGTCGGATAGGATGACTGTGATAGAAAACAAAAAAAAAAAAAAGTAATAATAATAAAGACACTTGGGAAATCCCTGATGCCGAGAATCAAGGTATATATCAGTTTCAGTGTAATATGTCAGTCATAATTGTCATTGTCCTTATATGCACACGCGACATAAACAATGAGTATTAGATTCCTTGAGGCGTCTTGGAGAAACCACTTTAAGTTAAACAGTCATCCGCAGGAAATCCCATGTTTTCAATATACGTAATCCAATATGGCCGAAATGTCATATGATATGTCACCAACATTTTCGAAGCTCCATTAAAATTTTTACAAGCACTTTACGTGTAGGTATTACAAAGTGAATTTCCCCCCAAAAATCACGATACTGTTTTTCTTATAGACGATACAACACCGTAATAAAAGTGAACTTCCATCAAGCCCTTATGTGATCAAATTAAAGGACATCCAGATACATAATTATATACTCCATTAAGATTATCCGCTTAAAACGCTGAGTAACACAAGCCTTCACAATTTTATTCCAGAGGTGTGATAACATTTAGGAAACTCACAATCATATTGCAACCTTTTCAAGTAAATAAGTCTGAAGTGCAATTACTCGCCTCGCCGTAAGTATATGATATTAAATATAATTTCTAAAGTAGTAAGTGTATGATTCAAAATTCATTCATCCTTAAAAACCGTATCTTTTAAACGGAAGTTTCACATGACAACTAACACCACGGAAAACAAAAGACACAAAGAATTCTGAATCGATAAAACTTAGGTAAATACATTTTCCTTTCATTCTGTCTCGCAAATAAACATAAATTCCCTCTCTCTGTTTTCCCCCTTTTCCGAAATCTAGCGATTATTTGCAGTGTTGGATGATTAAAGAGAGAAGGGAAGAAAATGAGAGAGAGAGACGAAAGAGAGAGACGAGAGAGAGAGAGAGAAGAGATGAGGAGAGAAGAGAGAGGAGAGGAATTTCGAGTGACGGTAAGATAAGAAAAAAACTTGATTGCGTTGTCATTATTATTATTATTATTATTATTATTATTATTATTATTATTATTATTATCATTATTATTATTATTATTATTTCAGTAACAGGCGTGATTCTACTATTTGCATCGGAAAACCTATTTGTATTTAACTACGTGACAAAAAAATAAAAAAAATTTCTTGTGCGTCAAAGGGATGTTACAAGTAAGTAATGAAGTATAATGCCATCTAAGGATTACGTAACAAGCAAAATGAAATAGAATACAGATAATTACATTTGCTTATTTGTTTTATTTTAGCTGGAGTAACGCTTCTTTGGTTGAACAATATATGGTATACTTTCCGATACATAAGGATAAATTCTATGTTTACGGACAGGTAAAAAGGACAGTTCTTATTAAACGTAACACAACGCAATACGATGCGATTCACTGATGCGTGTATTTGAATTTGAGGGAGAGAGAGAGAGAGAGAGAGAGAGAGAGAGAGAGAGAGAGAGAGAGAGATGAGCCTCAACAAAGGGGAAAGTAGAATCTTACTCAACACAATACGAATGCGATTCACTGATGTGTGTATTTGAATTTGAGAGAGAGAGAGAGAGAGAGAGAGAGAGAGAGAGAGAGAGAGAGCCTCAACAAAGGGGAAAGTAGAATCTTACTTAACACAATACGATGCGCGATTCACTGATATGTGTATTTGAATTTGAGAGAGAGAGAGAGAGAGAGAGAGAGAGAGAGAGAGAGAGAGAGAGAGAGAGAGAGAGCGATGAGCCTCAACAAAGGGGAAAGTAGAATCTTCAGGACATAAAATTCTCCTTAGGTTTTACCTCCTCCATTAACAGAAACGGGCAGATGTAATCCTAATCAGATAAACAAGAAAATCCACCGTTTCCTGCTCCTCTGGGCAGATCTCTAGACGTAATAAGAGTACTTTTTACAGACTGGGCTCCAAGATTAGCTTCATCCTTGTGTATATTTGGAAAATTCATATTAATCGACGAGTGAAAATAGATGACTGAGAATCTACAAAAGGAAGAAATAACAAATACAATTTCGAAAGTGACAGCTGGAAATTGAGCGAAAGGCTGTACAAAAAATAATAAATAAATAAATGAAAAAAATAAAATGAAATAAAAAAAATTAAAAAACAGAAGAGTGAAATCAATATTAATAAATAAAGAAGAAAAACAAACTAGATAATATGAGACAATTACTTTGCTACAACAGCGAGGATAATTTAAGAATGAAGTCAGGAAACATGCTAATTGGTAGATTAACCTTCAAGTACCTATGAATTCCCAACTATGGGTATTCCAGTGGCATTACCCAGATCTATTATCCGCAAATTAATTCTTTTTTTTCTCAGTTCCATGGCCAAGTCGATCAAAACTGAGTAATAGATACAAATGCCCGAGTTTCAGTCATCATGCTATCACAAAGAGAGAGAGAGAGAGAGAGAGAGAGAGAGAGAGAGAGAGAGAGAGAGAGAGAGAGAGAGAGAGAAGAGGGTGGGAAAACGATTATTTTTCCTAGCAGCTTGCCAAGCATTTATTTGGAGGCTATGAGGCGAAAAATGCGTTCCCATTTTCCCGCCTCATTATTTTCATTCCATACACAACAATTCATTTTTCATGGCAGGCGTTGGGGAGTATGTTAATGGTTCTCGAAGATTCCAACTTTTGATAAAGTGGGCATCTAACGCTTGTGATTCCTGAAGAAGAAAAAAGACAGATCACAGTCACTAAAAATAAGCCTTCGCAAAGATGAAAAACTTCTAAGACCTTCGAATAATAATAATAATAATAATAATAATAATAATAATAATAATAATAATAATAATAAAAACAGTTTAGTAATAGTATCATAAAAGAAGGGAAAAACTGAGAAATCGAAGTTCTCCGCTTTTGTCAAGACTTTGGCCCTAACAACATACCTTCTTTTTCAATCGTAAACTTTCCTATCAACATAAACACTAAAGTCTCAACATAGGCTCCGTTTTCCTAATACTGGCTTTTTCCGTCGTAGCTATTCAATAATGAAAGTGTGGCAGCAAAACTAATTAATTGGAATATCTCAGAATCCTGCGCTTAAACCATGTGTCAGCAATCCTCCATTTAATTGGTCTAAACTGAACGGGGATCACTGCACGAAAAAAAAAGTTTTCTTTCAATCCTCTTAGGCTGAAAGTATTGGCAGATAAAACTGAACGTCGAACGTCGTTTCCCGTCGACATTGGCGCAATAAATCTTGGACTCTTTTGGAAACTGCAATTTGATGAAATTCTCGTTATCCTGATTTTCCCTGAGTATTAGTTTCGTTGCCCTTTTTTCTAGAGCCATTAGAGTCAAACATTGTCAATCAGTCAATCAATCACTCAATTAAAGGCAATCAACGAATAACCAGCAGGAAATTTAAGATTATAAATTCCTAAAAGTCTAATAATTACTTTCATGGCAATTGCTTGATCAATTTACTCATTCTTTTCATTTATATTCGGTACTAATCCTCTGAAAAATTTCGACAATTTGGTTCTTTATTCCTTAAGAAATGATTTAACTTTCGTTCCCCTACCATCCAAATATCAAGGTTAACAAAATAATTTCTTTGCAACTTTGTTAGTTTCCTGATTAGCCTATTACACACAATATTCCTTCACCCTGCAAGATAACTGAAGTTCTGTAGAGCAGATGCTACCATCTGATACAACCATAAAATTTTTTTGTTTCATCAAAAGCTGAGAAAAAATATTTCTTTGCATTAAATTGGAAACAAATAATGCAGGGGAAAATAATCACCAAACCAATTACAAAATAAAATATTCACCTTTGAGCAGACAAAAGGCATTTA
>NC_061095.1:24698589-24711089 GCF_015104395.2 Macrobrachium nipponense | reverse complement strand
TTAATTGCAGTATCCAGTTTACATAAATTACCGAAAACATATTTCCACTGAGGAATTACCAATACAGTAACAACTCCCAGGATACAAAAACAAAATACTGAAAATAAAACTTTCAGGTGATCCGCTCTTTTGCAACAGCACAAAACGAGGCAATTACTGCGAAAATTACCGTGAAATCCGAAGAGTTATTGCTCCGTTGTTATTGATTTGCCACCGTAATGTCTCGGACTTTCGGAATTTCCAGCTATTTTTATGGAATATATTTCTTCGTCTCTTCACCCAGCTTTTTCCTTTCAATAAATATGACAACTACATTGAGATTCAGGACGACAATTATTTTAATTATGCGAACGTATTTTTATGGGGAAAGCAAACAATTGAAAAAAAGCCGAGAGATAAAGGGACTAAAGTAAATGAAATATAAAAAAGAAAGAAATTTGGAGTTCTCGTTCAATTTACGTTTAATCCTTATTTACAATTCATTCCAGTGAATTTAACAAATTTACATTCACCAGGGAAGGGTCTAAGAGAAATAATTCTCAAGACAGTAGGCGATAAGTTGTAGGTATATCTTTTCTTATTCAGACACTTTCAGTACCGTTTTTCTTCTGCGTTCTTTTCCTTGGCGGAAGGCGTGATTTATAGCAACCCTGGTTTCTGTTCCTTCCATCCTACCAAGACGTTTTTATCGGCTATTTCCATCCAATTACATCCTAGCGGACAGACCACCTCAGTACATATAGTCCCATCTTTTCCTTTTCCTACAGTCCCTGTCGTTTCAATTATGCTTAATCAACTACACAAAGCATCCACCATTTTTCTCATAGTGATCTTTTTCACATATCTCTTCCTTTTCCAACAGTGAGAGAACATTCTCCTTTCCAGCATCGAGAACATCGTCCTTTCCAACATCGAGACAATATTCTCCTTTCCAACATCGAGAGAACGTCGTCCTTTCCAACATTGAAACAACATCCTCCTTACCAACATCGAGACAACATCCTCCTTTCCAACATCGAGACATCTTCCTGACCAACATCGAGACAACATCCTCCTTTCCAACATCGAGACATCTTCCTGACCAACATCGAGACAACATCCTCCTTTCCAACATTGAGACAACATCCTCCTTTCCAACATTGAAGACAACATCCTCCTTTCCAACATTGAGACAACATCCTCCTTTCCAACATCGAGACATCTTCCTGACACAACATTCGAGACAAACATCATCATTCCTTTCCAACATTGAGACAAAAACATCCTCCTTTCCAACATTGAGACAACATCCTCCTTTCCAACATCGAGACAACATCCTCCTTTCCAACATTGAGACAACATCCTCCTTTCCAATATCGAGACATCTTCCTTACAAACATCGAGAGAACATCTTCATTTCCAACTTCGAGATATCTTCCTTACCAACATCGAGTGAACATCCTCCTTTCCAACATTAAGACAACATCCTCCTTTCCCAACAATGGGACAAAATCTCCACCTTACCAAAAACATCGAGGGACATTCTCCTTTCAACCATTTCCGGGACATCTCCTTACCAACATGAGACAGTTCTTTCCTTTCCAACATTCGAGGGACCATCTTCCTTACAACCAAATCGAGGGGACATTCCTATTTCCAACATCGAAGAACCATCTTCCTTACCCAAACATCGAGACAAACATCCTCCTTTCCAACAAGAACATTCTTCCTTTACCCAAAAACAATTTCGAGGAAACAATCCTCCTTCCTTACCAAGCATGCGAGACACTCCTCCAAAAACACTTCGGGATCTTCCTTCAACACGAGAACATCCATCCTTTCCTACACATCGAGAGAGAACCATCTTCCTTACCAACATCGAGAAAACATCCTCCTTTCCAACATCGAAACATCTTCCTTACCAACATCGAGAAAACATCCTCCTTTCCCAACACTGAGAGAACATCTTCCTTACCAACATCGAGAAAACATCCTCCTTTCCCAACACTGAGAGAACATCCTCCTTTCCTACATCGAGAGAACATCCTGGTTAATTCCACACATTCGTATTACTGCCTACGCGTATCTCCTAGCAGTCACATTGAGCAATACTGTGACCGTTTGTTACGGTAAGCGGTCATTTCACATGCAAATCTCATTATTCATCTGTTTCATTCAGTATGGGTCTCCCAGCTCAAAATTAGGTTCTGTCCTGCCCTATCCCTATCCCTCTTTGCGTATGCTCAAACGCATGGAAGAGAGAGAGAGAGAGAGAGAGAGAGAGAGAGAGCGTATCTTACGGAAATGGTGACATGCAAAGTCAACAAACTTGATGATCCTGATCCAGACACCCAGTTTTGGATTCAGGCTAACTTTTGTTTTCAAAAAGTTTTCTGAACTTTTTCTTTTTAAGACGAATTTGTTTGTCAACACCTCGGGAGAGAGAAGTATCGGCATGACTACTTCCTTCGTGTGTCTTGAACACAATTAGAATATTGTCTTTGTCCGGCATTCAGAGTAACTCTTAAGTTTCGTTGTGCTAACAAAAGCATAAACTCTTAATTGAACATAAACACGTCCTCACGCGCCTTTTATTTTCTTAATAAAATCACTCTCACGAAAGATTGACATACACAAAACAAGTAAAAAATGGTGGCCTGTCTATAGCGTTGCCAGGCACACGATCGTGGCTAACTTTAACTTTAAATAAAATAAAAGCTACTGAGGCCAGCCCGGCTGCAATTTGGTATGTTTGATTATTGGAGGGTGGATGATCAACATACCAATTTGTAGCCCTCTAGCCTCAGTAGTTTTTAAGATCTGAGGGTGGACTAAAAAAAAAAGTGCGGACAGAAATAAAGCTGACAGAAAAAGTGCCATCTCAACAGTTTTATTTTCCATAAAACTAAAATGAATTAACTGCCGTGTTCTGTACTACATCCTCGAATAGATTGTCGGTTTTCTTGCTCAGCTTTAGTATGCCTGTTCTTGTTGTTGTTCGCCCAGTATAATTTGAATTGCTATCGATGTTTGCGCAATTGCATTTATTCCTAAGCCACTGATATTGGTTTCCTTATTTTTACCTGTTGTTGCATAAGATTGATTCGTGTAGATTTAGATGAAAAATAAACTTCCACACTATTAATGCTTTCTGAGAGGAACAAATGATAGAGCGGCAGTCACCAAAGTTGTTTCTCAAATGGAAACATTTCATCAAATTCAAACTGGTACGCAGAGTGAAAAAGAAACAGAAGGGAAATATTGAGAATAGAGGGTGAATCTAAGCAAGTACTTTGGAGAGAAAAAAAAAACCTTTATGTTGAGGAAGCCATTGCAGAAAGATTGATAAACAAACGGGCCTGAGAGTAAAGGATGCAAATGGAGATAGAGAGTCTGAAGATGAAGTTAGGATTTCGGAGATTTGCCCGATGTGGATGACTTTAGTGAGGTAGATCTCAATGATGCTGGAGTTGGAATTGGTGGATGTAGATTGGAGAATGATAGGGGAAGTGATTGTCGTAGAAGAAGGGGAATTATGAGGATGGAGAAGGGATCGTTGTAGGTATAAGAAAGGGGTTTTAAAAGGTTAAAGAGGTGATTGTTGCAGGTTTAAGAAAGGGTTTTAAGGGGCTAGAGAAGTGATTGTTGTGGGTATTAGAAGGGGTTTTAAGAGGTTGGAGAAGTGATTGTTGTAGGTATAAGAAGGGGTTTTAAGAGGCTAGAGAAGTGATTGTTTTGGGTATAAGAAAGGGGTTTTAAGGAGTTGGAGAAGTGCTTGTTGTAAAAGAAGGGGTTTTAAGAGGTGAGAAGTAATTGTTGTAGGTATAAGGAAGGATTTTAAGAGGTTGGAGAAGTGCTTCTTGTTGGTATTAGAAGGAGTTTTAGGAAGTTGGAGAAGTGCTTCTTGTTGGTATTAGAAGGGGGTTAAGAAGTTGGAGAAGTGATTGTTGTGGGTATAAGAATGGGTTTTAAGGAGTTGGAGAAGTGATTGTTGTAGATATAAGAAGGGGTTTTAAGAAACTGAAGAACGACATCTGTAGAACGAAGAGTAACTGATTAGGTTCAGAGTTTGGTCTGAGACCAGGTTTGTTTATTTTCTTTGCCTATTTAACAACCTCATGGTTGGAGTGATGGGCGAAGTATACGAAATTATTTCAAATAAAAGGATAAAACTGTGGATGGAGGGAGAGCGTTGTTGGATTTTAAATGGTCCTCAACTGGCGACTCTTCCCGTTTTGATTTTAATGTGTTTCGTGCCAGTAACTTTATTTCACATAAACTAAGCCTCAATATTTTATTTTGGGGAAATTTAGTGTTTTAGTGAAATTTTTATTTTTATTTCTTAAAGTTTAAATTAGTTCAAGAATCAAGGTATTATTTGCACTGGTGGAATATGAGGTTGCAAATTGAGTGATAAACCAGTCAGTTAAATCAGGCCCATTCTTTAGTACGACCACAGTTATCCTTAATTATCCTAAATATTATATTTGTAGCTTTATACTTGTAGCAGTAATATATGTATATAGCAGTAATAAAGATAATTCAATATGACTACACTGGATTTGACGATCCCCTTTGGCACGTTGCTTGCCAGTTTCAGCAACATTGAGAAATCCTTAATAAGGAAAATAGAGAAGACTCTATACAAAATTAATGGAGCTGATGCAGCAATCCTTTTCAACAAGACTTGTTTAAAAGAGGGTCTACTCCCAAAATATTATATTTGTAAGATTTTCAAATGATTAGAATTAGTTTTCAATGTTCACTGACATCTGAAACACTGATCAATTCCCTTAGACATTTCAACTCTGCAGAACTCATAAACCGATTCCACTCTCTCTCTCTCTCTCTCTCTCTCTCTCTCTCTCTCTCTCTCTCTCTCTCTCTCTCTCTCAAACGCTTCACGCCGAATGAAGCGTTTTCAAGACCTCTGATTATCCTTTAGCATCTCGCCCTAAGCTTTGTTACCAAAAAAGTACTTTGATACTTGTACGTGGAATCCTTTATAATTTTTTTTTCTATTTTTAAACCTTGATATTCCGTCGCTTGACTCTTAGTTTTTGAACGACTTCACGAGCAATATTATTGGGTGAGGGGTCACTGCTACAGAAGACATTCGTTGGTACTGTAACGGGTGAGTGTTTATGGGGGAAAGGGCTGGGGGCGGCTGGGTCAGGATTCTGTTAGAGAAGATGAATGTGACAGTGACAGACGTCTTCTTCCTCTTCTATGAGACAACCCCTTGTATGCGAAATGACTCATTAGAATTAAAAAACTTATCCCCTTTTTCATAACTTGATGAGTACTCCACATTTTTTGTGATTTTAATTTCATTCTTTCTTTTGGTAATGAATTCACTCATTCAATCACAAAGCGCCGAGAATAATGTCAATTGAAGCTTGTAATTACTTGGGGATCTACACAAAGAAGCTTTAATTTCTTCTTCGTCATCCCTGAAAGAAGGCTCCTCAATACTTAATCAAAGATCTACTTTTCTTAGATTTATAATTAGCCTTGTGGAGAGAGAGAGAGAGAGAGAGAGAGAGAGAGAGAGAGAGAGAGAGAGAGAGAGAGAGAGAGAGAGAGAGAGAGCTTAAAACTTCCCTTTCAAATGGAGTACACGGGACGGCATCACCGGACTGGCATCAAATGTCAAATTCTAGCTACTCTTTCTGCCAATTATTTTTTAATAATGAAAAATGTAAAGGTCAGATAATGGGAAAATGCTACATATTTGGTTCCAACTAATGAATCGAAACGTGAATGCGAGTGTTTCAGTATTTTTCACTCTATACATACGGGTGCTCGTGGTCCAGTGGTTACAACTCTCGCGTCACTCAGTGACAAACAAAGTGGAGGAGGGTATGGATCTAGCAACCTCTTACCAAAAACTTTATGAGTAATGGGAGGCTCATACCATTTGGAGTCGTTTGCTCAAATGGAAAAATTGGGTGTGAGCATATGTGTTGCGTGTTCTATTTTCCACGTGCTAATGAGTCCTGTGTATATCATTATTACTATATTATTATGACTGAAAATCCTATTTGGGAAGCAGGAAAATACTGAGCAAAACAACCAGGATAAATACTCGTTGTAATGAAAAGTTAAGTATATCTTAGTTTAACCAGGTCACTGAGCTAATTAACAGCTTTCCTAGGGCTGCCCGAAGAATATTTTTTTACGTGGCTAGGAACCAATTGGTTAACTAGCAACGGGACCTACAGCTTATTGTGGAATCCGAACCACATTATATCGAGATATGAATTTCTAATCACCAGAAATAAATTCCTCTGATTCCACGTTGGCAGAGCGGGGAATCGAACTCTCGACTACCAATTGGTAGGATAGCACGTAAACCACTTGTCCAACGAGGAACTTCTTTGTAATGAAAAAGGAGTGCAACTATAAGTCTTCATTTTTTGAAAAAAGAATGCAACTATAAGTCTTCATTTTTTGAAAAAGGAATGCAACTATAAGTCTTCATTTTACATGGATCAAACACATAAAAACGGCAGAAGTGAGTTTGTGTCTGTGTGTGTGAGTTGGTAATGTGGAGAGAATGGGCGAAGATACTGTGGTTCGGAAGTATTGATTAAGAGGGAGAGAAAGGCCGTGAAAGGATTTGAGAGGATGAATAAGAGTTATCGGCAAAGAAACGCCTCAACTTTCACAAAGAGCAATCGTGTTTGAAAGATATGTACGACTCATTTGTCATGAGGGTGTTTATTCCACGCCCTTTTCCTTGATACCAGCAAAGGGTCGTAGTTATTTAACGTTTATTTGGGGGAAGAGGCAAGGTTTAGCGTTTCCTATTATAATTCGTCCTGTCGTCCCTAACCAACCAATTCCCAATTCATTTATTTTTTATATTTATTATGGATTTGTTGACAGTAATTTGCATCAAATGGGGTGTATTAGCATGCAAATATACCCACCAACAAAACCAATTCCTAATATAACCTTCGAATCCTTACCTAGACGTAAGCGGGACCCTCCTCCCTTTCTCCCTCTGCACTATAATCTCACATCTTAAGGCACCGACGAGTGTCTTCTAAAGCAGCGACCCCTTCCCCATTAACATGCACGTGAAGTCGTCTAGAAATCACGGAATGTCAGAGCTAAAAAAAATAAACGGATTTCACGTACACGTATCAAAGTGCTTCTTTGATAACAAAGCTTGCTGCGAGAAGTTCAAAGGTCACCCAGAGAACCCGAAAATGCTTTATTTAGCATGAAACGCTTTACACAGAGAGAGAGAGAGAGAGAGAGAGAGAGAGAGAGAGAGAGAGAGAGAGAGAGAGAGAGAGAGAGAGAGAGAGAGAGAGAATTAATTCATGCATTTTGCAAGTTGAGGTGACTAAGGATTTATATAATATCGGTTTTTCAGATCAGTGAACAGTGCAAAACTTGTTCTGTTCTACTCATTTGGAAAAATACCAAGATAATTTTTTTGGATAATTAAAGTTAATTGTGGATGTCCTAAATAACGAGGCCCAGTTAACTGACTGGTTCATATCATAAACCCGATTCGCAACATCAGAGGTCACCAATGTAAACAAGGCGTGATCCGACCTCCAGCTTACGCGCGGCGCGTGCTAAAATCTACGGTTAAATAGAGCATTGTTTCCCTAACGATAATTAAATTAAATAACGCTATATTTTATAAGAAATAATTTTTCCTTACTGTTTAACATGCACATTATTTATTTTTTACATTTTTATTCTAATAAATAACCCATAAATATCCTATCCTAAAATTCATTTACCTTTAACTCAACGCAAAACACCTTTTTCAGAACTTTTTAGGCATTCCCACCCCCCAACAAGAACAACAATAACAAAGTAGTTTGTAGGCTTTCTCCCCGAGTCAGTGAAAATACATTGATATAAAATAAATATACCAAGAATTCTGAACTAAGATGAACACTAACTCGGAAATAAAAGGAACGTGTGTTAGAAACCCAAAATATCCACACGTATCTCATAAGATAGAATCCAGACTCGACAGAGGAAACCGAAGTGGAAGGTAAGAAAGTGCAGCAGGCACTTAAAATGAATTAACATTTGGACTGACGAGACGTAATCTAGTTGAAGAAAAATAACCAGTCTCTAAGTAGATTCATGAGATTCCTGGAATGAGACAGAAGTAGACTGGAATTCTTGGGAACTTGTTTCTCGTCGTCGCCCTGACCTCCGGGACCCTGTCAAATTATGCAAATGGAAACAAAGCGTCGCTCTAAATAAATTACGGCGTAATTTCACGCGTCCGGAATCATTCATCGAACTGCATTATTATATCTCTGCAATGACAGAGAAATTATCACTACTTCCCCAACGCATTAATGAATAAGAGCAATAATTCATTTCAGCTATTTACAGATATAAGCTAAAACGAAATACAGGAACCAAAAATTAAGAAAGCGAATTAATTCGAGATCGCCAATAACGCTAAAAAGAAGATATTTGAAATTCCTCGGAGAACCTGTCATTCCATCATTCTAAAAGAAAAAATATAGGATCTCATTCACATGCCAACTATTTCTGATAGGAGTAAATTCTTTCTTTTCACGAAAGAATAAATCTTTCAACAAAACGGACAAAAGTGTGACAGCTCCTCCAGATGCCTAATGAAATTATCATATTAATTTCATCATACCACTTTGAAGCTAAAATCCATTTAAGACCAGCATTTGCAAGTGCCGAAATATCTAATTCTCCCATTTACTCAATTATTCAAATCTGCTCATATTACTGTGAGTAATTACACTCAGAATTCTTTGATAAACAAGCTAGCGTCACCAAAAAAAGATTGCATAACTTATGCATTCTTGAAGTACGAGATTTTCGTCAGTATTTTCATCAATATTATCAGTGATATCTACCTGATTCATATAATACTCAGTTGAAGAAAAAACCTGCCAAACCTGCGTCAGAGCCTCTTCCAGTCTTTATCAGAAAAATTTCCAGTGCCTCTTCCAGTTCTTGGCTGCATTTCTGCAGGACAAAACTACGGTACTTTAGATCATTCTAGTGGGGAAAAGAACTGTTCAAGCGCCACCTCCTGTCTGTGCCTATATTCTAGCAAGACAAAGAATATTCTACATTTCTTCCAGTTTTTAGCTAACTTTTAGCAGAAAACAATCTTCCTGTATTTCTAGTATATTCCAGTAGGAAAAACCCTATTTTCTAGTATCTTGTCAAGTCTTTTGGTTAATGCCAAAACACTAAGAAAAAATTGAATTTATTTTTCCCGCTTTTGGCTACACTTTAACAAGAAAAAGTCTAGTAAAGTCTAGTATGGATAAACATAAGTTCTAATACCTCTTCCAGTTTCTGCTTCTGGAATGTACCTTTTGGATTAAGTTTGATAATGTCCTTTGTATTCTATAAATGAATTGGTATGAACTCACTACCTATTCTTGATGGTGTAATAGATGAATCGTAGTTATAACTGATATTATCGTCCTTTCTGATGTACATAGCTGTCTTCCGGCACTGATGTTACATAATAAAATTTAAGTATATGAGTTATCAAAAATTGTCGAAGTGACAAGAGGAGATAACGGAGGTGATTAGAATTAATATATCCTTAAAATCTGATGGTAGTTAACTGCCATTGCACGTATCGTAAATATGATTTATTACTATTTCTTAAAAATATTGTAAAAGAATTGTTTCTCTTGAGGTTCTAAAATTTTGTATACATTCCTCTCAGGGTGGGGGCAGGGGGTAGGGGACCAGGAGGGTAGGGGAGACAGCAGCGCTAGGTTACAGTGCGCCAACAAGCTAATAATAATAATAATAATAATAATAATAATAATAATAATAATAATAATATACTTAGGAAACAGACCCTCTCTCCAGCATACTTTATTAAAAGTAATGGCTACTTCAGCAGCGTTACACTTGTATAGAGATTCTTCTCTATTTTCCGAATAGCGGCTTTTTCCGTGCTATTTAAACAGGCTAGCAGAGCGCCTATAGAGGTCATGATCAAATACAGTGTCAAAATCGGTGTATACATTTGAATTTTACAGATGAACTATGACATCATAGTTATCAAAGTCATTAACAATATTCTCTCTCTCTCTCTCTCTCTCTCTCTCTCTCTCTCTCTCTCTCTCTCTTTCTTGAAGCGAGCTTTCGTCTGGAGCTGCCAGACATCCTCTAGGCTAGGAAGCTGAGGGTGGACTGCTTTTAGTGTGGTGCCCGTCCTCCTTATATTTGGGGGCTGGTGGCGGTAAGTCTTCGTTTTCATTGGTGGCTTGAGCCAGGTCTCAAGCTACTTTCGCCGAGTCGATGGTTGCGAAGCTGCAGGCTCTGCAGCCGTCTAGACATCCTGAGCTGTGCGGTAACATTGTTGGACGTTGGGCTACGCTGCGGGACGTCACCGCTAATATGATCGTCGTTGCCTGCAGGAGTATCTCGTTCAGGGGCGTTGTCTTCCGTAGAGTTGCCGTGGTCGGTGGTGTCCTTGTTGGTGGGAGGTCTTCTCATATTATAATAATAATAATAATAATAATAATAATAATAATAATAATAATAACTAATAATAATAATAATAATAATAATAACTAAACTTCCTAATGGTAAACTTGACTGAGAACTTTTTTGCTTTCTTCTGGTAGCAATCACTACAACGACCATGGAGAAAAAACGACAGAGTAAAAAAACAATAAACAAACAGCTGATAAACAACGATTAAAAATGTCTGTAATGACGACGGCCCACCGAATTATCCCCTTGTTCTCGACAGTGCATCCGAAAGCTTGCTAATCCTATTATCTCTCCCAGAAAGTGCAACTCTAGCGCGCTCTCTCTCTCTCTCTATGATGCTCAGGCACGGAGATAAACTAATCTCAGCTGTCACTGAAGATCAAAAGCTCAAAATGGCTCCATTCGTAGCCTGGATCCAGAGTCATTCATCCCTCTGTCCGTCGACGAAAATGTACTACATTCATTCCGGAACAAAGCATTGGGCCTTTAAATAACTGTTTTCACGGGCGGTTACACTAATCAAGTTTAGCAAATGAATGAAAAAAAAAACTTTTGATACAAAATTTAAAATCAGGAAGGAATAAAAAAAAATGTAAGGTAATACTGCGTTCGTCACTAATTCTAAACTGAAATCTCAACATTAAGTGTACACATACACACACACACACACACACACACACACACACACACACATATATATATGTGTGTGTATGTGTGTGTGTGTGTCTTCAACTGATGTTTTTTCTTATCTCTGTATCAATTGTCTGCTTCACTTACTTATTGAAAACTCCACCTCAAATCTTTCTACGTCAACGAGTAATGTTTTCTACTTCTAAAACTCAAATCTGTTCTTATCACCTTCCTATTTATGCAAATAGATTATATTCCCCTCACCTTTTCATCTGAATTATTGCTTTCAACCATACATATTTAACAAACCTTCATCACTCAACAACCATTCCGAAGCAAACCGCAGAATCTAACTTGTGATATTATCAACCCTTGGTGCCTTTCCATTCTCCAGCCTAAAACTGCTCTCATATTCAAACACTTCCTTTTATAAATATTCTCATATTTACATAAGTCATTCAAATGTGGCGTCATTCATACCCGACTTCCTTCTATACTCCCCATTTGACACATTTTCAAAGTGTTCATTCCGGCAGCACTGGCCTTCAAAGAACGAATCTTTCCATTTGTATGCCTTACTTTAAGATTCATTCAATCATTCTTTTCAGATTTTTCTTCTTTACAGTACACATTTCTCTTCCTAAAACCACTACTCAGATTTCCTACAAATCTTCATTTTTTTCGTTACTTTATTCACTTGCAAAAATCTAAACGGTATCTTGGTATGTAATTGCACTTTAAGAAATGTCTTATTTTTATTAAGTAAAATATTCAGTGATAGAGCACTGAGCGTAAGTTAAGATCGAATAAAGGGCTTTTGAGGCTAGCAAACTCATTTATACAGATATGCTTGGAACTATTGAGCTTATTGTGAATATAAAATACTAAAAAACACATTACTTGGATGTGCGACTGATGGCTATATAAAATCTGTTGTGCAACAAAATAATTCAAAAGAATGTGCATGAGTCTAAAAAATTCTAGTTGTAAAGAAAACCTCTGCATCTCCTAAAACCGAGCCAGTACTTTTTCATGTAACTTCTATTGTCTTCGTTCTGTAAATGCACATAAAGAACTGGCTATTGTCAAGAGCAGGAAGACACACAAACCAATAAAAAATGGTATTTTTAACAAGTTTTTCGTCTGAAAAGTCTGTCAACAATGTCCCCATGTTATAAGAGATACGTAATGCTCAAGATTAAAACTTACATCCATTATCTCTTGCCAAGAAAGCAAGGATTTAATGATGAGCCTCTAGGGGAGATTAACACTTAAAAGGTATGATCCCCTTTTCAGTTTGATGACTATGGAAACTTTCTTTTTATTTTTACATTTTTCTCATTACGCAAACTGTGTTTCCTGAACATCACACTACTTGATCGTTAAGAACACTT
>NC_061095.1:24638589-24693589 GCF_015104395.2 Macrobrachium nipponense | reverse complement strand
ATATATATATATAAAAATAAAAATATAATATAAAAAATATATATATAAAAAATATAAAAATAATATATAAAAAATATATAAAAAATATAAGAATATAAAATATATATAAATATATAAATAATAATATATATATATATATATATATATATATATCATATATATATATATATATATATATATATATATCGAGCTAAAAATTGTCCCTTTAGTGTCTAATTTTGCTCTTACCTCGGAATTAATATTATTTTTCATATATGTTGAACCGAAGGGGAATTTATTCAGCGATAATAGAATTGCCGGCCGACGGGCACGAACCATCGACATCTTCAATCCAGGACTGGCAGTGAAGCCTTAGCCCACCCTGCCACAGCAAGAGGATATAAGTTTATACTGTCTCCCAGCTCAGGTATGTCTAGGTTTGGAGACTGCATCAAAACCCACCTCATCCTCGGTAGCGTTGTAGTGCTTTTCCCCGCACCTAGTCATTATATAAGTCATATCACATTACTGTGATTCATACATATGAATCACAGTAATGTGATTTGAGCTACAAATGTCCTTTAATATCTAATTCTCTCTACCTCGGCATTAATACATTTTCATATATGTTTAACCGAAGGGGAATTTTTATTCAAGCGATATAGAATTGCCGGCCGACGGGCACGAACAATCGACATCTTCAATTCCAGGACTGGCAGTGAAGCCTTAGCCCACCCTGCCACAGCAAGAGATATAAGTGTATGCTGTCTCCCAGCTCAAATATCTGCCAGCTCATGTATGTCTAGGTTTGGAGACTGCATCAAACCCACCTCCGTCTCGGTAGCGTTTGTAGCTTTTTCCCCTCACCTAGTCATTATATAAGTCATATCACATTACTGTGATTCATATACATATGAATCACAGTAATGTGATTGAGCTAAATTCGCTCTACCTCGGAATTAATACATTTACAAATATGTTTAAACCCCCCCCCCTTTAACCGAAGGGAATTTATTCAGCGATAATAGAATTGCTGGCCGACGGGCACGAACCATCGACACTTCAATTCCAGGACTGGCAGTGAAGCCTTAGCCCACCGCCACCGCAAGAGGATATAAGTTTATGCCGCCTCCCATCTCAAATACCTGCCGCACTCAGGTATTTTTAGTTTTGGAGACTGCATCATACTCACCTCGTCTCAGTAGCGTTGTAGTGCTTTTGCCTGCACCTAGTCATTATATAAGTCCTATCACATTAACGTGATTCATATACATATATCGAGCTACAAATTTCCTTTAATAATCTAATTTGCTCTACCTCTGAATAATATATTTTCATATATGTTTAACCGAAGGGGAATTATTCAGCAATAATAGAATTGCCGGCCAACGGGCACGAACCATCAACATCTTCAATTCCAGGACTGGCAGTGAAGCCTTAGCCCACCCTGCCACTGTAAGAGGATATAAGTTTATGCCGCCTCCCAGCTCAAATACCTGCTGCGCTCAGGTATTTTTTAGTTTTTGGTGACTGCATCAAACCATAGTTTGGACCCTGAGGATACTGATGTAATTCTCATCAAATATTTATTGGGGGGGCGGGACTACCTGTGGGGACTGCCTACGGAATCCGGGGAGGTATAATCTCCAGGGTAGGACTCTCGGCAACAATTTATCCGGATTGCCCTCTAAAATAACATGAGTGGGGATGATTGCATACTAGCTATGCCCTCGGTCCTATCAAGCGGGTTTTGTTTACACTTGAGCCAATCATGTTATGAGAGCCATCCCTTCAGGGTAGGGTAGGGAGTGGAGAATGGGAGTTGGTCTCTGCTATGTGTCTTTGGTGGGAAGGGAAGTCTTTGAGAGGAGACCAGTTTTTTTCATGACTTGCTTCTCTGTAATTAAAAAAAAGAAAAGAAAAATTGGAAATTAACTATGGAACCCAGTCCCCTGGAAAAGTGACCCGCCCCTTGACACTAAATTCCCATCTGACCTGGAAACGAACAAGGACAACCTTTTGGACATTTCAACCCAAAATATACCAACCATGGAGCCGTTTTACTAGGCCTTAAAAGATTTATCAAAAGAAAATTCCAGCCTAGCCTTCCCTAGCTTTATTTGATTCACTTTTTGGAAAGGACAGTTGGACAAGATTTTTGACAATAGAAAGTGAAAGCAAAATTTCAAATTTAAAATTAGAAAATTATTTACTGACCAGATACACAACAGAAAAACAACATGAAATTTCGTCAAACACAAACAAAATACGTGGATAGTGGAAAACCACTACTAAAGCCAATCAGAAAATTACTTACAAAATTACGAACAAAGATAACACAAAAATAAAAGTCACCAAGCCATACAAACTTAACAGAATTTGTGGTATTATAATCCTGCCAAATAATGATGACGAATTAATAGATAGAAATATTTTGATGGATTCGCTTGAGAAAAGATACAAAAACATTGGAGAATGTGACATCTATGATATCCCAAGCAGGAAAAATTCAAAAAATAAATATACATATAGCTAAACTGAAATTTGAAGGAAACGAACTCCCTTTAACAATTAAAGTATTAGGCAGACGAGAGAGTTGAGACCATATACCCCTAAACCACTACAATGCAAATATGGCCATTCAAGTAAAAATTGTAGAGAAGCTCCAAGATGTGCATGTTGTGGATCATACAACCACAAACAAAATGGGACTGTGAAAACCCAATTTGCATGAATTGTGGTCAGAATCACCACTCAAGATCAAAGGAATAGGCATATTACTTATACAACACTGAATTTAAAAATCTTACAAGAAAGAAGTAGAATGTCAATAAGAGAAGCTTAGATAGAACTAAAGTAAGAGGTTTACAAGACCAGCAAGGAAAAACCACACATAAGAGGTAGTAAATAAAGAAGTGCAAAACCATATTCCTACAAAATTATACAGTATAAATTAAACATAATAATATCATAATATAAAGGTCCAAAATTCAAGCTCAGAAGCAACAGAACATTTAAGTAACACAAACTTATATAATATATTACCAACACCAGAAATGCATGAAGACAGATGAATTTGGAGGACAAGCAAAATACAAGAGCTAAATCAAAAGACAAAAAAAAAGACTACTTGAAACAACCCCACCCAAATCCAAAAAAACAAATTACATAATCAGTAACACCAAAAATGTATATGGAAAAAAAATGAATACCGACAAGACTAAGTCAACGAAAATTGCTTGCGAAGAAAAGATGAGAAAAGAAAGACCCAAATAAAAGGGAAAGTTAAAATATCAGATAAAATTGAAGAAAGTGTTGAAATAGAACCCGAGATCAAAAGCCATTTAAATGCACCTCTAATAAAAAGAACATCCGAGACTCTTCAGCCAATAAAGAAAACTACAGCAAAAATAAATCACCCACCAAAAGAAGAACAAAATACAGCAAAATTATACAACTTCAATAAAATACAAAGTACAGGAAAACAAATAGATATTAAACCAAAATCCAAAACCTTCTTAAAATGTCTATTTTACAGTGAAATATAAGAGGATACATAACAAATAATGAAAACTTAAAATAATTAATTAGAGAATGTAAATTATCAAAACAGTGAAATATGAAAATGAATTATACTATGGATGACAAAAGTAATGGAATTTTGCTATACGAAGAAACAGAAACTAAAATATAATTTACAAAATGTAAGAACACATAAAATGAGAACGGAATAAACAAGAGTATTTAGATGTCTGCAGAAAAATAAGCTTAATGAATAATGGAGTTTAGTTAGTAAGATGTGATGAATTCATCTTTGCGTGTGAATTTTAACACTGCAACAATATTTTTTTATCCCCTGTTACAACAATGTTTTTTTTTATTCTTTGTAAATCAACAAAGGTAGGGAAAGGATCGTATAGCAATCAACCACGCTCCAGCCATTCTGTTGCATTAGTGAGACTGAGTTCCATCGAACCATAGCATGGATTCACTTTTATTTTTGCTTTATTTGAAAAAAATAAATACTTCTTTCCTTCCCTCCAGTCTTAGCAGTAATGGAATAAAAGTATTCTCCCTAAGAAAATCAGAGATTACAATCGAAAGATGCCTGTTCGATTTCAGTTAAAAGTACATAATGAAATTGTCAGAAAATTGTTGGAATCTTTATGGGAAAAACACTGGAGTCAAAGTCGCTGGATCTATTTTTGTCCGGTTGCTGAAGGGGAAGGGAGAAGGTAAAACCTTTTAGAGAGCGACTACACGGATTACTACAGGGACAATTAAGTGGCTATATATATGTGTGTAAATGTATATATATTATATATATATATATATATATATATATATATATATATATAATATATATATATATATATATAATATATATTTTATATTATATATATATATAATATATAGATATATATATATTACATACATATATATATATATATATAATATATATATATATATATACATATACATATACATATATATATATACATATACATTATAATATATATAATACATATATATATATATATATATGTATTATATAATATATATATATATATATATATATATATATATAGGTATATATATTATATATATATGTATATATAAAAATATATACTAAAAATAAAATATATAAAAAAATATATATATATAAAAATATATATAATAATATAAAAATATATAAAAATATAAGAATATAAATATATATACTATATATAAATATATAAATATATATATTAAAATATATATATAAATATATATATATATATATATATATCATATATATATATATATATATATATCGAGCTAAAAATGTCCTTTAGTGTCTAATTTGCTCTACCTCGGAATTAATATATTTTCATATATGTTGAACCGAAGGGGAATTTATTCAGCGATAATAGAATTGCCGGCCGACGGGCACGAACCATCGACATCTTCAATTCCAGGACTGGCAGTGAAGCCTTAGCCCACCCTGCCACAGCAAGAGGATATAAGTTTATACTGTCTCCCAGCTCAAATACCTGCCAGCTCAGGTATGTCTAGGTTTGGAGACTGCATCAAACCCACCTCATCCTCGGTAGCGTTGTAGTGCTTTTCCCCGCACCTAGTCATTATATAAGTCATATCACATTACTGTGATTCATATACATATGAATCACAGTAATGTGATTGAGCTACAAATGTCCTTTAATATCTAATTCTCTCTACCTCGGCATTAATACATTTTCATATATGTTTAACCGAAGGGGAATTTATTCAGCGATAATAGAATTGCCGGCCGACGGGCACGAACAATCGACATCTTCAATTCCAGGACTGGCAGTGAAGCCTTAGCCCACCCTGCCACAGCAAGAGGATATAAGTGTATGCCGTCTCCCAGCTCAAATATCTGCCAGCTCAGGTATGTCTAGGTTTGGTGACTGCATCAAACCCACCTCGTCCTCGGTAGCGTTGTAGTGCTTTTCCCCTCACCTAGTCATTATATAAGTCATATCACATTACTGTGATTCATATACATATGAATCACAGTAATGTGATTGAGCTAAATTCGCTCTACCTCGGAATTAATACATTTACATATATGTTTAACCGAAGGGGAATTTATTCAGCGATAATAGAATTGCTGGCCGACGGGCACGAACCATCGACATCTTCAATTCCAGGACTGGCAGTGAAGCCTTAGCCCACCCTGCCACCGCAAGAGGATATAAGTTTATGCCGCCTCCCATCTCAAATACCTGCGCACTCAGGTATTTTTAGTTTTGGAGACTGCATCATACTCACCTCGTCCTCAGTAGCGTTGTAGTGCTTTTGCCCGCACCTAGTCATTATATAAGTCCTATCACATTACCGTGATTCATATACATATATCGAGCTACAAATTTCCTTTAATATCTAATTTGCTCTACCTCTGAATTAATATATTTTTCATATATGTTTAACCGAAGGGGAATTTATTCAGCAATAATAGAAATTGCCGGCCAACGGGCACGAACCATCAACATCTTCAATTCCAGACTGGCAGTGAAGCCTTAGCCCACCCTGCCACTGCAAGAGGATATAAGTTTATGCCGCCTCCCAGCTCAAATACCTGCTGCGCTCAGGTATTTTTAGTTTTGGTGACTGCATCAAACCCATATGTTTGGACCCTGAGGATACTGATGTAATTCTACATCAATATTTATTGGGGCGGGACTACCTGTGGGGACTTGCCTACGGAATCCAGGGAGGTATAATCTCCAGGGTAGGACTCTCGGCAATTTATCCGGATTGCCCTCTAAAATAACATGAGTGGGGATGATTGCATACTAGCTATGCCCTCGGTCCTATCAAGCGGGTTTTGTTTACACTTGAGCCAATCATGTTATGAGAGAGCCATCCCTTCGGGGTAGGGTAGGGAGTGGAGAATGGGAGTTGGTCTCTGCTATGTGTCTTTGGTGAAGGGGAAGTCTTTGAGAGGAGACCAGTTTTTTCCATGACTTGCTTCTCTGTAATTAAAAAAAAAAAGAAAAATTGGAAATTAACTATGGAACCCAGTCCCCTGGAAAATGTGACCCCTTGACACTAAATTCCCATCTGACCCTGGAAACGAACAAGGACACCCTTTTGGACATTTCAACCCAAAATATACCAACCATGGAGCCTTTTACTAGGCCTAAAAGATTTATCAAAAGAAAATTCCAGCCTAGCCCTTCCCTAGCTTTATTTTATTCACTTTTTGGAAAGGACAGTTGGACAAGATTTTTGACAATAGAAAGTGAAAGCAAAATTTAAAATTTAAAATTAGAAAATTATTTACTGACCAGATACACAACAGAAAACATGAAATTTCGTCAAACACAAACAAATACGTGGATAGTGGAAACCACTACTAAAGCCCAATCAGAAAATTACTTACAAATTACGAACAAAGATAACACAAAATAAAAGTCACCAAGCATAATAAACTTAACAGAATTTGTGGTATTATAATCCTGCCAAATAATGATGACGAATTAATAGATAGAAATATTTTGATGGATTCGCTTGAGAAAAGATACAAAAACATTGGAGAATGTGACATCTATGATATCCCAAGCAGGAAAATTCAAAAAAATAAATATACATATAGCTAAACTGAAATTTGAAGGAAACGAACTCCCTTTAACAATTAAAGTATTAGGGCAGACGAGAGAGTTGAGACCATATACCCCTAAACCACTACAATGCAAATATGGCCATTCAAGTAAAAATTGTAGAGAAGCTCCAAGATGTGCATGTTGTGGATCATACAACCACAAACAAAATGGGACTGTGAAAACCCAATTTGCATGAATTGTGGTCAGAATCACCACTTCAAGATCACAAAGGAATAGGCATATTACTTATACAACACTGAATTTAAAAATCTTACAAGAAAGAAGTAGAATGTCAATAAGAGAAGCTTAGATAGAACTAAAGTAAGAGGTTTACAAGACCAGCAAGGAAAAACACACATAAAGAGGTAGTAAATAAAGAAGTGCAAAACCATATTCCTACAAAATTATACAGTATAAATTAAACATAAAATACTCATAATATAAAGGCCCAAAATTCAAGCTCAGAAGCAACAGAACATTTAAGTAACACAAACTTATATAATATATTACAACACCAGAAATGCATGAAGACATGATGAATTTGGAGGACAAGCAAAATACAAGAGCTAAATCAAAAGACAAAAAAAAGACTACTTGAAAACAACCCCACCCAAATCCAAAAACAAATTACATAATCAGTAACACCAAAAATGTATATGGAAAAAAAATGAATACCGCAAGACTAAGTCAACGAAAATTGCTTGCGAAGAAAAAGATGAGAAAAGAAAGACCCAAATAAAAGGGAAAGTTAAAATATCAGATAAAATTGAAGAAAGTGTTGAAATAGAACCCGAGATCAAAAGCCATTTAAATGCACCTCTAATAAAAAGAACATCCGAGACTCTTCAGCCAATAAAGAAAACTACAGCAAAAATAAATCACCCACCAAAAGAAGAACAAAATACAGCAAAATTATACAACTTCAATAAAATACAAAGTACAGGAAAACAAATAGATATTAAAACAAAATCCAAAACCTTCTTAAAATGTCTATTTTACAGTGAAATATAAGAGGATACATAACAAATAATGAAAACTTAAAATCATTAATTAGAGAATGTAATGCAAATATCATTTGCTTACAGGAAACTAAAATAGGTAACAATGTTCTCAATACTGGCATAAATTATAAAGTATGGAAATCAACATAAATTTTAAATGACAACAGTCAAGGAGGAACTGCAATCATAAAACGCATTCTTCAATCAAATGCCAACCTGTTAGGATTAACTCGATAATACAGGCATGAGTCCAAGTATTCCTAGAAAAAAAATAACCATATGCTCAATATATATGGAACCGTCTTTAGAAAGTCGCTTAATAGATCATCTTGGAAATAATAGACCATTACAAGTGGAAGATTTAGAAAATCTAATAGAACAATTACCAAAACCTTACTTATTAGTAGGTGACTTTAAACGCCAAACATCCCATATGGGGAAGTACATCATCTTGACAAGAGAGGAAATATTCTCCTAGATTTTATAGATAACAAAAATTTTATTATTTTAAATGATGGTTCGCCACAAGATTTGATGTTTATCATAATACCACATCTGCAATAGACATCACTTTATCCCACCCAGAAATTGGCACAGATTTCAGTTGAAATAAATAATAATTTATTTGAGTTGAAAAGGAATACTAATATAACATATATGCCGAAGAGGAAAATGGAGGAAGCAAATTGGAATATATGTAAAGAGAAAACGGTAATTAACAAAAAACTATCAGACTTTAAAAACCACATTGATGCTTATGAACATCTAGTAAAAAACAATAGATTATAAAGCAAATGAAATTATTCAAGTTACCTCAGGTACTCCGACTAGACCACTGGTACCTTGGTGGAATGAGGAATGTAAAGCAACAGGAAGATAACGAGAACATGCTTTAGAAGATATCTGAGACATAAATGTGATGCCAATAGAATTGCGTATTTGAGAGCTAAAGCAAAGCAGAAAAGAATATTCAAGATGGCCAAAAGAAATTCATGGAAAAAATATATTAATAATATAAATTCTAAAACTCAAGACAAAGAAATCTGGAAGAAATAAATAAACTGCAGGGTAGATATCGGCCAGAACCATTACCTATATTAAAAGTAGAAAACAACTATATCTCAAACCCCAAACTAGTAGCAAATAAATTGGGTAAATGCTTCGCCAAAACATCGAGTATCTCAAATTATACAAAAAAATTCCAATTAAAAATTAAAAATTATGTCCCAATACCAATAAAATCTAATAATTAGGAAATCTATAATCCTCCTTTCACCATGGAAGAACTGGAAAATGTCCTGAAACTTGCAAGTCCAACAGTTCCAGGGGAAGACAATATTAGATATGAAATGATAAAAAATTTACCAGATGAAAGCAAAACTTTTAATTAGTTTTAAATTTAAATGAATTATGGCATTCTCACAGCATGCCTAAAACCTGGAAAGAATCTTTAATCATACCAGGCTTAAAACAGGAAAAGACCCAGAGTCACCAAGCAGCTATAGGCCAATAGCCCTTATAGTTGTCTAAGCAAGATATCTGAAAAAATGGTGAATAACAGATTGATATGGGTATTAGAAAACAAACAGTTATTGTAAAAACAGACAGTTTGGATTCAGGAAAAATAAAAGTACCATAGATCCCCTCTTAATGATTACAAGAGAGATACAAAATGCAATGGTTGGTAAAAAACAAACAATAGGAGTATTTTCTTTTTATTTAGAGAAAGCATATACCATCTGGAGGGGAGGGATTTAAAAAAAAAATTTGATAGAATGGGAATAGGAGGGAATTTATATGAAATAGATTAGGGGAATTCCCATCAGAAAGATATATAAAAGTCAAAGTGGGGGCAGAAATCTCTGAATCATTTATCCAGGAGGAAGGAATCCCCCAAGGTAGTGTACTAAGCGTGGCATTGTTTGCTATAGCATGAAGATAAATTGAAATGATCCCACCAGGAGTCCAAGGATCCCTTTTGTAGATGACTTCGTCATATATAGTAGTGGTGAAAAGCGCTTGAGATAACCAACAGATGGCAAACAGCCATAAACAGAGTAAAAAAATGTGGGGCGATAACAAGGTTTTAAATTTTCACCGCAAAATACAAAAGCAGTCAGATTTACAAGATCAAGAAAACAGGAATTAATTCCTACTTTATTTATATATAATGATATAGAACAACTGGCGATAAAAGTGAGAAAATCCTTAAATATAATAAAAGTAATTGCGCATAATGACTGGGGCGCTGATAGAACCTCTCTGATAAAAGTATATAAGGCTATTTGTCTAAGTAAACTTGATTATGCATGTCAAGTATATGGTAGTGCTTCTAAAACCCTATTAAAAAAACTTTGTCATACATAACATGGGTATTAGACTATGCACAGGAGCTACAGAACTTCCCCCGTGGAAAGTCTGTATGTAGAAGCAGGAATAGATCCCCTGAAAGTACGAAGAAAAGAAATAGGACTAAAATATATAGCTAAAATAAATAACCTTAATGATAATCCAAACACTAAATATATGAAAAACATAACAAATAATTATGACAATAAACCAAGAGCCTCTAAACCATTGGAGAATAGATTAAAACCTGATATAGAACATCTAAAATGAGGGACAAGTAGCATATCAAAAATAACCACTCCTAAAATACCTCCGTGGAGACGCTAAAATAGAAATCTGTGAAAAATAATTTAATAAGAAGGTAACAGATGCACAATTAAGGAGTGAATTTCTGTGACACCAGGAAAAATATAAACGGGACATTAGTATGTATACAGATGGTTTCAAGTCGAAGGAGGGTGTAGGCTATGCTGTAGTAAACAAAAAAAATATAAAAAAAATAAGGGAAAAATTCCAAAAATATGCTCGATATTCACTGCAGAAATAAATGCTATATTAGATGCTATACAAAACATACCTTTATGGTGGGAAAGGCAAACGATACCTTTGTAATATACATGGATTCTTACAGTGCTTAGAAGCGCTATAACAATACACAATTTCTCATCCCGTAATTGAAAAAAATAAGGGAGTGGATAGATATAATAGTAAAACGGAAATCTATAAATATACAACTATGTTGGGTCCCTTCCCATGTGGGCATAAAGGGTAATGAAGAGGTGGATAAAGAAGCCAAAAAAGGCAGTAAAAAAGGAGTCTATAAAAAAATACAAATACATTACAATGACATTGAAAAAACCATAAATGAATACTGTCAATCAAAATGGGAAAAAGAATGGCTAGAATTAAATCATAAATTAAAGCATATAAAATCATCTATAAAATCTTAGAATAGACAACAATGTCAAAGAAGAGATGATACAAGATTAAGAATAGGACATGCATACTTAACACACAAATACTTAATGTTGCAATGCGAGGAAAGACAGGCCCCTTAATGTGACCATTGTCGTACTCTAGTCACAGTCAGTCATCTGCTAACTGAATGCAATAAATTCGAAAGAACACGAAGATCCAACAACATATATATACCACTTAAAGAACTATTGGGAGAAAATGCCCCACTTCAAAATATAGTAAATAATCTCGAATAAATAAACCTGCTTCATTTGATATAACACGTCTTATAATTTCATAAAGTTATATAGTAAGCGCTGAATGGCATTTGCTGCCCAAGTGCTTGGTGTTACACCTAAACTTTATAAAACCAACCAACCACTGCTCAGACACAAGAACAAGACAATTAAAAGATTATACAAGGCGACAGCTGACCAATTCAGTGGTAAACAAAAACTTATCACAAAACATATTAAACAAACATATACAACGAAGATATCTCTAAGGCAACTAATTTGTATTTAAGTCTGTAATTATATCTTTGAGGTCATTCTTAAACATGTTACAAATACAAGGGTCTGAATGAAACAGACCACGACTAATATTAAAATTACAATGGGAAGTAAGTTGTAATATGGCAAATTCTAAAAGATTTCGTGATAAGACATCTTTTGATCAAGCAATTACTGGGAACTACCCAATCCAATTTACCTAAATGAATGAATATTGCATTAGATGTTTGCCCAGTTTTTACAGAGTATTTATGCTGGTTTAATCTTACTTCTAAGCCCTTGCTCAACTGTCCGTGATAAAAAGAAGGGCAGTCCATACATGGAATTTTATATATTATGTTGTTGCTTTCCCTGGCGCCATTTTTTATTAACATTCCTTTTAGTGTGTTATAATGGGAAAAAACAAGGTTGACCTTAAAGGCTTTTAGCAATGATTTAATGGTTTCAAATCCATTAAAATAAGGCAAACTGAGAATGTTCTTAGAATTTTCTTTCTCCATGTTACTTATACTATAAAACTTTTTGTGGGCTTTATTATAACAAATATCTAATATATGCGAATGATAACATAAATCTTTCCCTATTTTTCTTATGTATTCAATTTCTTCATCCAAATATTGGGGACTGACAATGTGCAATGCTCGTAAAAACATAAGAGGAAAAAATTTATATTTTGACGATAAGATGATGGTGGCCTGAATAAAAATGAACATCAGTTAAGTTGTTGGTTGGTTTCCTATAAATACTGAATTTACATTGAAATGGTTCTCTATGTATCAAAACATCTAAGAAAAGGAGGCAATGTCTTTTTTTTTTTCCAATTCCAAAGTAAACTTAATCGATGGTACCAGGTTATTTAATTTAGAGAGTAGATCATTTACATCACTACCAGCAGGCTGAACAGCTAAAATATCATCACATATCTATACCACTTTACCGGAATATAAATGATATTAGGTAAGTAGCATTTTCAAAAGAATTCCATGTATAAGTTTGAGAGGAGTGGTGATAAAGGGTTGCCCATTGCCATGCCAAATATTTGTTAATAAAATTCACCATTGAATATAAACTTACAATCACAGATGCACAACCTAGTGAGAGAAATAATGTGACTTATAGGTAGAGGTAATTCATGCTGAGTTAGTTATTACCGAAGATATTCTAAAATAGAGTCTAATTAGGGACTTTTTAGTAAAAGAGAACATACATCAAAACTAACGAATTTATCAGTGGGGAAAGAGTAATTTTGTTTTAATTTATCAGCTAAATCTAGAGAATTATATATATGAGAATCGGAGATGGTTCCAAGTAACGGGGACAAGATCTTAGTGATATATTTCGAAAGTTTATACGAAATTGAACCAACAGTACTGATAATAAGCCACATAAGGTTGTTTTTTGTGTGTGTTTTTGACTAATCCATACAGGTAAGGTAACGAAGGAGATTTGACTGACAATCTGCCTATAGTCCATTCATTTACAACTAAGTCATCTTTTTCTGGAATCAATAAGATAAAACACAAAGGAATTACAACGAGTAAAATTGAAGAGAGAAGTATTTGATTCTCTATACCTGTTTTTACTTAATCATCAGATTTTACAATCATTAACACGATGAAGATGAAATAAAACTTGTGTTTTCATACAATAAAATCACCCTGAATACGCTGGTGCTTTCAGATTTTTGGATGGGAGTAGTATGTGAAGAGAAAATGAAGAATATGTCTTATTATTTTGCATCCGTAAATGATTCCAAGTTTGACGGTATTGCCAAGAGAATACGATCTGCAAGGCGTCGTTGCGTTGATCGTCTCAGCGAGAGATTTGAGTTGCCAATTAGCGATATCAGAGGTTGCAGTTTCGATAATAGTTTACCATGTTACATCATTACATTTTCTGTAATTAAATATAAAGATTTCCCATTATGACTGCCGAACATTTTCAATCCAATATCATACAGTATGTCTGGACATATCTGATAAGGAAAATGATAATTATCAGATGGATGCATCTGGTAACGTTAGCCGAGATCTAGGCCGGAATCGGGAAATTCAGTCAGCAAAGAAGTTTGAACTCTGTGAACAGACTTCGCATCTTCAATTCAGCCTAAGCTTTAATCAGGTTGTTTCAGAATATTGTTGTCAATTTATTATATGAATATATTTTCAAACGAAAGAGATATCAGACTTATTTGAGTGATATGAAATAATAATCTCAGTGAAGTAATAAACAACAAAGAATTAAGGAAGATGACTTCCTTTCAGGCTGAGTCGAGTACGGACGGAACATAATAAGACATATTCTTAATTTTTCTTCACATATTAAACGCATTTAAAATCTGAAGGAACCAGCGTATTCAGGGTGATTGTATTGTATGAAAACACAAGTTTTATTTCATCTTCATCGTGTTAATGATGTAAATCCGATGATAATAAAAACAGGTATAAAGAATCAAAAACTTCTCTTTTCACTTTTACTCGTTGTAATTCCTTTGTTTCATCTTATTGATTCCAGAAAAAGATGACTTAGTTGTATAAATAATACCGAATCCTTTGGTATGACCAAAACTTTCCTATCTTGAGCAAAGCGTGAGATTATTGAAGAAATATAAACATATTGCTAGTTTTCTAAGCCACAGACGAAAATAATGAGACTGAGCGAGCGGCCTGCCTCCCAGTACCAGCCAATCAGAGGCCGCCAAACAAACGTCCCGTAGGCACAAGAATCTACCTCAAGTGAATGGACGATAGTAGTTCTGTTTTATCTTTAAGGATATTTTTCACTGTGCTATTGAAGTTTTTTTATGACTTGATCAAGGGTATTTTTTGTTAGTTTTTTATAAGTCACATCATCATCCAGTAGGGCTGCATGCTTTACCTAAAATTATATACTATTTGACTTATCAGCTATTGTAATGTGGATAGTATTGTCCTTTTTTAAGATCGGTCAAACTTTTCTTATAGCGAGCAGGGAAGTTACTTTCATGCCCCTAACATTAGCAGCTCCGTAACAATACCTATAATTATGTCAACAGGATTTTGAGGAAGATCACAATATTTTTTCAAATTTACTTAGGGATGACGTAATCATTAAAACAGAAGGTCGACTCGTTATAAAGAAAGATAAACCATATCCAAGCGCACTCACAACATTTTCACTTATTTGTTTATTTAATAAGATATGTTTACAACACAAAGCTTGACGCGCACAATTAGTCCAATCACTGCTATCAATAAGATTTTTGAGTTTTCTGTTGAGTTTCCTTTTCAGGGCATCTGTAGTCCTACGTAGTTTTTCGTAAATTTCCCGTCGCAGCGAGTCCTTCCAATCAGCTGGGATGGAATGATTGAAAGAGATCCTTGTTTTTTCCAATTCCTTGAATTTTTCTTTCTCTTCTTGCTTGCCGGCTGCTATGTGGTGTTTTAACATCATAACACTAAATTCGTTGAATGGGTGATTGTCATACCTTCTTAAACGACGTGGCATCAAGGATTTAGGGAGCACTTGTTCAGAAAGGCACTTCTTCAGGAACTTTAGACGAATTCTGGTCGAATGTGCAGCCACAAGAGACTTGGAGAAGGTAGTGACGACACATCTCAAAAGATGAAACAGAATAGCGAAAGTAAACGTGGCCCTCATTATGTATAACTGAATCACGAAAGTTTGTAACGTGATAAATCCATAAATAAAGGTATAAGCCACAAAGGAAAAATAAACAACGGAGTTTCTGCAAGATCTTTCGACTCGACGTCCTTTACTCAGCAGATAAACTGACTTACGTGAGGAATTTACAGTACAGGAGAGGTCGTATAACTGACAGATATGGATTATAAGGAGATTAATACCTACAATCCGGCACACCTGGAGAATGAGTAACCTTTCCAAACAAGCATAAACATGGGTACAATTTAAAAACTAAAAGATTAAGTCCCACTGCTCAGACACAGGGACATGTACCCATGTTTATGCTTGTTTGGAAAGGTTACTCATTCTCCAGGTGTGCCGGATTGTAGGTTCTAATCTCCTTATAATCCCTATCTGTCAGTTATACGACCTTTCCTGTACTATAAATTCCTCTCTCACACACACACATATGTATATAATATATATATATATATATATATATGTGTGTGTGTGTGTGTGTGTGTGTCTGTATAAAGTGCATGCTATGACTATAGCTTTATTCCTCTTAGTAACTAACTGAGAGTGAATGGGGAGAAGGTCAAGGTATTCAAAGGTTACAGTTTGAAAGAAAGGATTAGTACTGATTGAAGAGACACAGGCTGAAAGCCTCGAAATCGGAGTTTTATATGTTTTGCCGAGGTCAAGATAAGATTAAGACTTGTGAAGAAAAGTTGTCTGGAGAGGATTTATCAACTCTTATCAGTAAAAGTCGAAGCAGTCAGTCCTGCAAGGGGATTAAATGCTTCGCTGAAAGTACGAACTCGGATGATGATCTGATATAGTTGTTCTATTTTCGTTTTCTATTTTGGTCTCATTGCGTCATCGGTTTCTTAGCTTTCAAAACCTGCGGACTTGAGTTTTAAAATCCGTTTCCCTCATGGATATGAGACTTTTTATACCTGTAAATTTGGACTGCCGTCTTCCTAGGAACCAGCATTGTATGATATATTATATACCTGTTAAAGAGCCTTGTATGACTGCAAATGGAGGAAAATGTAAAAGGAATATCCAGCCTCCATGATAAAATTCAGAATATTTTGTGATACTTGGAAACCTCAAATTAATGTTTCAAAAACTAAAGTAGTTTTATTTTCTAGAGGAAAAAGTTGGAAAATGTTCCGAATTTAAATATGGTGGAGAGTATTGAAATTGTAGATGATTACGTTTTATGGTATATGGGGATCTTGGCAGATTTTAAAATTGAAATATCTATTTGCAAAAGGATGATTGGATTTTGGCTGAGAATTGTAAAATCAAAGGCGTCTAAATGCAATTTTGTTATCTACTGCTTTTATTCTAATTTTGGAACGTGCAAAGACTATTGTATAAACGCTGGCACCGCAGAATACAAACTGTCATCTACTAGAGTTCTTTTGGTCAGAATAAAAACATTTAAGTTTTGCACCTTACAGGTATTGTCCGAATTGATTGTAGCGGATTTGCCTCTTGTTTTTATTTATTCATTTATTTATTTATTTATTGCTAACTTTGTAAAACTTCTGCATTTAGTGGTGAGGTCGGTCTTTTAACAGCGTATACTTTTCCACCCATTTGTTAAACAAATAAGATTGAATTATGCATTGCGGGGAGAGAGAGAGAGAGAGAGAGAGAGAGAGAGAGAGAGAGAGAGAGCGCAGAATACAATCCAGGCTACGAAAATATGGTGCACATGATTTGCATAATCAAATACATCCCTCTCGAAAAATGCTGGGTCAGCGCAGCTTTGCTCTCACGAACGTGGGAGCTGCAGCATCTAATTTGTACACGCAATTTACAAATCATTAATTTGCATATTATATAATTGCGTTGTTTTATATAATATATATATATATATATATATATATATATATATATATTAATATATATATATTATATTTATAATAATAATTTATACAAAGGAACATGCACCGATAGAAAAAGACATTCACGAATAAATGCCTTCATTTTCAGATTATATATATATATATATATATATATATATATATATATATATATCAACGGGATTATATATGCAAATGAATGATTTGTAAATTGCGTGTACAAATTAGATGCTGCAGCTCCCACGTTCGTGAGAGCAAAGCTGCGGTAACCCAGCATTTTGCGAGAGGGATCTATTTGATTATGCAAATCATGTGCACCATATTTTCGTAGCCTGGATTGTGTTCTGCGTTCTCTCTCTCTCTCTCTCTCTCTCTCTCTCTCTCTCTCTCTCTCTCTCTCTCTCTCTCTCTCCGCAATGCATAATTCAAGCTTATTTATTTTACAAATTACTGGAAAAGTCTACAATGTTAAAAGACCGACCTCGCCACTAAATGCAGAAGTTTTGCAAAGTTAGCAAAAATGAAAAATAAATAAATAAACATAAATAAATAAAATAAATAAATAAATGTTGATCTGGATTACTTGATGCACACACATGCAAGTAATTTGTCTCCCTCATCACAAATATAAACCATTCTCACTACTGACATTTGTTGAGGCTGCACAGACAACTATGTTAATTGCTTCCTTACCATAAAGATGCACCAAATCTCACTGGTGATAATTATATGCAAATGATTTCCCGCCTTTACCACAATTTATTTATTATTAACATAGTTTAACCAGACCACTAAGCTGTCCCATACCACAAAAACAGACACAGTCTCTGGAGTAAGAATAGTCTCCAACTAAACACAAATAAACATGCTCTCACAGGAGATGATTACTTTAACTACACAGACACACATACACGCACAAATAATTTACATCCCTTATCACATATAACCTCCTCTAAACTTATGATTTGTTTTAAATCAAAGTAATTTACCTCATTTACAAATAAAATAAACCTACTCTCATTGTAATACTTAACCTGCACAAAAACGGACTTAAATTGCCCACCTCACCACAAAAAAAAGAGGGGGATGCTTAGTCCCACTTGAGATGATTACTTAAACTTTACACAAAAAATAAATCAAGGAAGCATCTCTTACATATCTTGCTCTTAGGCTAATCATTTCAAGCTCGCAGACACCATTTCTGCCTTTCTGCATACCACGATCCTCTACAACTCCTCCCACTGTGTAACATTATCCAAGGGTCTTTCTGGTCCCTCCTCTGCCATCGGTTCTCCAAACGTTCGGATTTATACCCTCTTACGTAAATAATCTCCCTCACCTGTTGTAGGCCCCTCGGGAAAAAGAACCACTTCAATAGGATCTGGTCCATTTTGTAGAGCGTGAACCTTCCTTCTCACATTCTTCACATCTATTCCCTTTTCATCCCGCGAAAACTTTTCGCACCGCACAGAGCTTGCTTTAGAAAACTCAACTTCCTCAATGCAGTTCACATCTCGAGGAGAGAATTTCTGGACGGAGAGGCCAAAGGGGAGCCATTGACTGATCGCCAGTTTACTTTTCTACATTATTTCCCAATTCTGCAATTACGCCTCATTCTCACTCACATCACATTCCAACATTTCGGATGTTCACTGCGCTGCGGATGCAGTTGAAGATAAATATCTGTTATTTTCAATGCTGTTAATGATCTTCGTTACCAGGGCGAGCCCTTGTTTGGAGCATTTTACATTTGGCTTTCCTCTTTGTTTATCCTCGCCTCTGAGTCTCTTTTCTCCTAGGTGTATTTCAGCCTTAATGTTACACTTTTTAGTTTTCTGCAAAAGAAAACTACTGAGATGGCTATTTGTCTGTCCGTCCGCAAGTTTTCTGTCCCCTCTCAGATCTTTAAAACTACTGAGGCTAGAGGGCTGCATTTAGAAATTTGATCATCCACTCTCCAATCATCAAGCATACCAAATTGCAACCCTCTAGCCTCAGTAGTTTTATTTTATTTAAGTTGAAAGTTAGCTATGAATCGTGCATCGGGCAGCGCTCACTTTACCGCATCTGGTGAGCAACTGGAGAGTTGCCAGTTATAATTGACGGTTTTAAACAGCATTATACATTGTACAGAAAACTCATTTACTTTTTCATGTTAGTTATTATTTTGCTGCTTGAAGAAAACCAGCTCCTTCTCGTCGGTAGTCGAATTGTACCTTTCAGGCAGCATCCAACTATAAATACAAAACCTTCGACTGTCCCAGTGTAACTTCCCTTCACCTTACAGAATTCTCATTCTCTGTCTGCTGCACTGCTGCATCATGAATCTTTTAGTAGGTACCTCCCACCTCCCAGGGCAGGTGGTCAATTATTTTCTTAGAATGGCCGTCTCCTGTCAACTCTTCACCGCCTTTTCCATTTTCATTTTAATCGTGGGCAAGGAGATTCTTTCGTACTCCATAGGAGATTTATTTATAAAAGCAAGTATAAAGCTATACATATCTTTTCTTATCGACACAACTCATTCGAACCAAAAGCCTTGATACTCTTTGGGCATTTAAGAGAAGTACAGTATACATACCGATTCTAGCGCGTTTACACCCTACGGGTAAATAGTAAAGGCCGATAATTGAAGTTTAACCACCTGGAGCCTGAATAGACTTCACGGCTTTCTCGTGTTCTAGTCCCTTCTAAGGAGATCAATATACCAAGGGGATGAGGAATAAATGGCTCACACGAGGTAGCTTTGTCCAAAGATGAAAAGATTCCTGTACCTAAACACAGGAGAAGACAACTTACTCGAGTCTTCATTGTGATTTCTGCGACAGGGATCGACTTGAGGGGGATGAAAATGATTCCAATCCAGGCAAAGCTTTTCAAACCATGACGCTAATGAAAAGCCGTCGGTAGAATAATTAAGATAATCCCCTACGGCAAACAACAATGCCTTCAGTATATAGTTAACAGAAATCGAATGCCAAGTTTAATCTTTCACCTGAGTCTTTTTAACCTTAATGAACGCCAACGAAGTTGGAAGGAGGTCACGCCTCACCCACGTCAACGAGCGTGGGTGCGTGTATCATAGTAAGGTAACTCAGGAACGGATTTCCATAAATTTGAGTGAAAACATTCATAGCCTGTCTGACTCCTGATAACTAGATTTTGGTTGGTATCAACGAAGGTTTGAAAGGTTTTCGCCGTACAAAATACCACGAACAATATAATTTAAAATAAGAAAGAAAAAAAACGAAAAATTATGAGACAAAACGACAGATTTGTTGACGAAACTTGAAAGATAACAATTAATCCTTGTGTTCAGTCGATTGGCGTAGCTATCCTATTTCTACGGGTCATCTAACTCTACTAAAAATACTAGAAAAAAATATTTATACCCGAATACGGTAAACTTGAAAAGCGTTGCTAAAATGGAAATTCTGAGAAGAAACTGATAGGGTGTTTTTTTGTTTTTTTTTGTTGGCTAACCATGTAGGCCAGGAAGGTTAAGAACAACTACGTATGTTATTCCGGAAAGGTAAAATAATATGGCGCCTATAATAAAAATATTTTTATTGGAGTTCTAAAGACATACGCCCCAAATTGTTCTGGGCAAAACGTTCGACTTCAAAGGAAAATAAATGAAACAATATTCTGGGAGAAATTAAAAAATGAATGGCCCAATCGACGTGGACAATGAAGACTCTATCATGCAAGTCGTAACAGGGGTTCGTTCGTAAAGACTAAATGAAAAGACGAAACACGAATGATCAAAAGAACAATGGCAATAAAGACAATGAAGGTTCTCTATTGGATGGGTAACTTAAGTGCACCGGCCAATAAATTCAGACGGCCCTTTCATCAAGGCAGAAAGAAATCAGGCACTGTCTCCAGGAAATGACATCATTCTCAATAATGGCCTTTGTCTTGATATTTCTTCAATGATTTATTACCGTAACTAGGACCTTTTCAGGGTGGATATTAAACTAATGGTATATGTCACAGTGATGAACTTATTCCAGTTCAATTAATGGGGATATGTTGTTTGTCAGAAATATATAAAAGAAATACATAAAAAGGTTGCTGTTTGTTATGGAGGGGAAAAAACTGCTTTCAGAGATGAACGAATATGCACTTAATTTTTTCGGCGGAAAAGGATATATAAAAACGATTTCCAAGATATCGTGATAAGGAGACTTGCCCTTAACAGGTTATGATTAATTACAAAGAGCTTTCTTTTTTCTACTATAAAAGTCTAAAAAAATATATATAAAAAAATAAGAGTAGAGAAGGTTAAGAACGTTATATGAAGAAACCGGGAACGGCAGTTGTAGATTCGGTCAAGCCCAAATGAAAAATTACCTGCAATTTTCAATAACAGAACAGCTGAAGAAAAAATACAAAAGCTTCAACAAAAATAGCGTAAGAAGTCGACTTGGTGCTTCGTGAGGAAGCTTTGCAATACGTAAACTGGAAAAACCCTCTCAAAATAAAATTGAAAAACCCCAAGAAAAAAATGAGGGCTGCCAGATGCAATCAGAATGTTTATGACAAGAACAGGCATTTTGTCTCCCGGCCGAGTACAAATTATAAAGCTAAACGATAAGAATATTAGAAATCAAGACTCACATATATTGTAAGGCTAGCATCTTGACTTCAGCCTTTTGTCTAGAAAAGGATAGTTTAGATGAAATGGACGTTACAATTCTGATAGTTCATCCATCTTTCGTCATCTCACTGCTAAATACGCTCATTGAAGAGTATTTGACAATACTGTTTAATAAATGATAAAGATAACCAAGATAAACGCAGACGTGAAGAACTAATGAAAAACTGAAGAAACAATACAAACAAAAATACAAACAAAAATACAATAAATTTCAAATATTCGCAAAGTTTCTTCCTGAATTAGGGCCATCAAAACCAACAGAAAAATACAATAAAAAACAAAAACAAAACAACAATAAAAAATTTCAAAATGTTCGCCGATAGTTTCTCCTGAATTAGGCCACAAAACCACACATGAAAAAAATTACAATAAAAAAAAAAAAACAAAAGTTTCATCGAAAGTTTCCTCCAGACAAAATACAGTAAAATTCAAATGCTTCTTCCAACTTTCCTCCTGATTAAGGTCAATAAAAGATCACATGGAAAATATACATCGACTTAACCTTTATTGGTCTGCGTGGAGGCCCCTTACAATGACTTGACTCGCCGTACACAACTTCCTTATCAATTAATACCAGCGAAACAGCATGAGATGAAAGGGACAGCTTCTTTTGTAAACACGTGACAACAGATCAACGACATCCACCATAAAAAGTATGATTCTTAACAAACATTTCTTATGACATAATGAGTAACATTGAGCGATTATAACTTGTATGGAAGAGTAGAAACATGCCGCTAAACCTATGAGAACGGCTTCTGCCTTATCGGGATGTATTCATAAATAAAAAAAAAGTGATTATTTGTATGCCTGACTACAGGTCTCATAACTGATAGATGGATCTCTAATGACTTTAGATGTACATGTTTGGCGATGATAAATGCACAGAGTATTTATTTCATAGGCGAAATAAATCCAGGGACCGTCTCCCCCTATAATGAATGACATTGCTAATATCATGATTATCATCATATCTACAGTGCATCCCCAGATTCCAGTCGTCTATGGCGAGAACAACAAGTGCGGAAATTCGTTCGTTTTAACAGTGATTGTCTCCTAATTGAAGTAGTACTACATGAACTCTAGGTCTCCATGAAAGTCGAAAGGGACAAAAATGCCTTTCCAAATATTATCACATTTAGTTATGAGTAAGCCACAACATTTACAGGTAGTGACACATCGTTCATAAAAGAATAAATTGACATAATATATATACATTTCATATATGTACAGAGAATACCAGAATGAATGTAGAAGTATACGTATATTTATTCACAAACACACACATACTCTATATATATATTATATTATAAATATATATAGATATATATATATATATATATATACTATAAATATACTATGAATATATATATACATATATACATATATATATATATACCTATATATACATATATATATGTATATATATTATTTTCCCCTTTCAAAGGGGGATGGTCTCGTGATGGTAAACTCCGATACCCATTCACAGCCGGATCGGCTAGTGGGCAGGCAGAGCCGAGGGTCCAACCAAGAACCTTGAAAATGCGAGCCACGTGATCTACCAATGAGCTATATACTAACAATTCTTACTTTAACATATTTCAAAAGAGAATATATATATATATATATATATATATATATATATATATATATATATATATATGATATATATATATAAATATGTATGGATGAAAACATTTTACGGCCAACTCAGATTGTTATGGTTTGACATGGCTGACTTCAAGGTGTGCGGTTGAGCCCCTCCCCTTTATATGAGATTTTATTCTAAAAATAATAAATATAAAAACTGGTCGAGATTGTGCATTCATTGAAAGGCCGTCACAGAACCTGGTTGGGTCTCCCTGTGGTAAAATAGGCTTACAGAGATTTCATATAAATGTTATATTTCTGTGATAAACAACATGTTAATAAAAATATAAAACCTTGTGGATTAGTTCGTCCTTCTGTTTCAAAATATTTGTACATATATACAAGAGTTACACTCTAAAGGGTAAAAGCATACAAACATACGTTCACAAAGTCACACACACACACAAACACACATTATGTACACTCGTGAATTTTTATATTAACAATACTGCAATACCTCAACAGTTCTAGCAATGAAAGTGGCAGGTCGGATCGGCTGAGTTAAGCTGAGAAGTATTTTTGGTTTAGCTAATTAGATAATCATCATACTAGGTAAAAGGACTCCCATAATTATAGTCTTTAAAAAGAAAGGGTTCATACGGAAAATAATGAGAAAATAAAAATTAAGCAAATTATGACATTGTAGTCAATAGTAGCACTCTTCTGAAAAAAAAACGACATAAAGAAATGGCATCCTTCAAAAAGCGTGCGTCATTATTTAAAAATAAATTCCATGACTGAAATGCTTTGAATAACTTCACATCGAAAGTTTTGCCTGAATATTCGTCTTCTGAAATATATTCTGATAATCGTTACCTCGTTACTACCTATGAGCCTTCTTATCTTATTTTGCCGTCAATATATTCATGGTAGAGCAGGAAGCAGTCACAGAGAGAGAGAGAGAGAGAGAGAGAGAGAGAGAGAGAGTTACAAGGATTAGGATGTCTCAAAGACTTATTAGTCCATCCGATGAGGCATCGTGTGCTCACTTATCTCTAAGAGCACGTTTTGCTGTTCATTCACAGTTTCTTAATGATTTTGTCTATCTTTCTTTTAAACTCTTCGACACTGTTGCTGTTTACAACTTCTGGTGGCAGTTTATTCCACGTGTCACACGTCTGGTATGTGAAGAAGCACCCACAATGGGATGTGTGGTATCTCTTCAGTTCTAGTTTCCATCCATTATTTCTTGTCTGGTTTTCGTTTAACGTAAATAGGTTACTGTCTACTTTTGTTATGCCTTTCAGTATTTTGAATGTTTCTACTAGTTGTCCTCGCAATCGTCGTGTTTCCAAACCATAGATATCCAGGCTCTCTAGTCACAGAGAGAGAGAGAGAGAGAGAGAGAGAGAGAGAGAGAGAGATTTAGCCCTCTGAAGACGGAGAACCTTGCAATCTACTGCTAGTTACGAAGTTACCAGGGCCCGATTAGAATTAGGATGGTCGATTAACTCTCAGAATTCCGGCCATCTTAATTAATGCCAGTCGGCAGATTTTTCAACTGTTTTTGGCGGTACTAAATTATACCGGGGACTTACATGTATAAGCAACGAGTTTCGTGACGTTCTTTGAATCACTGGCTCGACATAATATGATTTTTACGTTTCACAGCAGCATTGTCCATCCTCAAAATTCATATAGTTTAGGAGAAAATTTGGATATGACGTTTACATGAAACTGATTTTTTATTCTTTTGGTATTGGGTAGGGTATGAATACATTACTCTCGGTGTATTTAAAAGATTTGTTTCTATATTTGGTTACAACCCTAAAATGAACATAAAAACAATAAATTCCAAACCCCAAAATAATTTTGGCTATGATTTTATTTCTTGACTTTCCACCATAGTACAAAAATTAACACTGTCAGTGTATTTCAAACATTATAGAGCCTAAACATGGCGAAGAGTACCTAGAAGCATATTAGGGCTAGGTGTCTTTCAGTCGATTCATAATTCAGTGCGATAGCACCGAAATACTTCAATAACTTGAGATTAGGAATGAAAAGCACAGGTAGAACACAGTATGCCTATAAACAGGATAAAGGATTGGAATGAAAGAATTAATGTTTATGAAATTTAAAAATTCCTGCGAAAATAAAAAATTTCTATGGGGGCTGTACATTCAACCCTGCTAGGTATGATGTCATGTCATTCACTCAATCCGCAGTCATGTTAAGTCATCCAATCCGCAGTCATGTCAGTCATTCAATCCGCAGCCTAGATAAAACTGCCATGCACTGCAAGCGCGTACGCAAACTCATACGTTCTAAGCTCATATATATATATATATATTATATAATATATATATATATATATATATATATATATATATATATATATATAAATATATTTATAAAAAACATAATATATACATATATATATATACATATATATATAATATATACATATATATATATACATATATATATATATTATATATATATATATATATATATATATATATATATATATATATATATATATATATCTTAATATAAACAAATCATATGTACACGAATATTCAACTTTTTATATGAATACACGTGCTCCACACATATTTATATAGCACATGGTAATAATAAACTTAATAAAAGCTTATTTCAACTTATACGTATACCTATTCAGCAATACATCTTGTTTCAGAGGAGATAGGAACTATCAGCTGCAAAAACCGACTAAAAAAAGAACAATTTGTACTTTGATTTGGTAAAGAAAAATATGATTTTTTTTTTTTAGGTTATACGCAGCAACATCTGTAGAAGGAGTGTATCACTCGAGACCACGATTGATTCAGAAAATTTCAATTGCACTGTTAGCCACTTACCAATAGGAAAGATTTGACAACTAAATTTAAGGAAAATTAAGACATTCGTTTACGCTACAGCTCTTTGGGTGCCGGAGGGGGAGGGGAATAAAGGGTATTAGATAACTGATAAATCTGAACAAACAGAGGAACGAGAATGATTCAAAGAACGGAGACAGAAAACGAAAGATACCTTTATTTACTTTGAACTGAAACAATGATTTTAAGTCTCGACGCAACATTTAACAGAAAGTTGACTAAGATGGTGGAAACTGATCCTTATACAGTATTAACATGCTATTAGGTACATTGGCTGGAAACTGTATAGGCAACGCTCCCATAGTAAATTAACAATTCAATAAAGACACAAACAGCAGAACATAAGGAGTAATGTTTAGTTAATTTAATAACAAGAAGTTACTATAATACAACGCTAATAAAGAATGATTTTCAAGGGATGACATGTCAGAAAAACTAGAAAGTACAATTATATTTTAGTGAAATGCCAAGACGGTAAAATCTTTACTTCTGCCAGCGATAAAATACAATAAAACTTTTCATAGCACATCTAGCATCATCACAATGCTGCTTTCCTTTTTATAGCTAAGATGGTCCAGGGACTATCCGGCAGCTGACTCTTGGACGGCCAATGACTATTTTTATGCACAGGGTAATGGATGAAACAGGGATTAACAAAGGCGGCTTTTACAGCTGTCAAAGAATGGGGGTTTGATTTGCAAAGTTCCTGTAAATATTCTCCCGTAAGTTGAATTGAACAGTGCTAAAACAGTGCTAAGCGTTACACAAGCTTCCAACCTTATTTTGACAAAGGCATCAATCTCTTCTCTTCTGACGAATCATTTTCTGGTCCTCGGTACTACGGTTATGAACGCGCGGAAAGTTTATTCCATGGTCATGAATTTAAGTGAACCGTTATAATCACCATTTATTTTCAGGGGTATTTGGCGCGTTCAAATCCTGCAAAAGAACCTAGCGCAGAGTGGCGTTTGCGTCATCATATCCATGACAACAGTATATTTCAAAATGAAGGAAGTTACAAATAGCAACTTTACTGCAAGGATTGTGCCTGCAACAAAAAATTTTCATTTACATATAAAAAAAAAACAAGAATGCAATCTGTAGGTTCTGACTTATTCTCAAGGGTGACTGTGAACGCTCGACTTTTAACAGAAAAGGCCACAGTATCGAAATATGAGACTTGAGAGATAACTGGAGAATAATAAGCCTTCAGAAAAGATATGACTACATGTTCCTCCGTCTAATTAAAAGCTTTTTACATTGAGATTAAATTGATCATGAGAATCCGAGAAGAATTTTTTTTTAATCTTTTGAAAGGTCTGAGCATAGGGAAAAATTGTTGTTACTAAGGAAACCAACAGGACAAGTGCAACATATAAGCCAACACAAAACAGACAAAACTCCATAAACATTAGAATAAAGAAGATAAGCTGAGGCGTTGTTCAAGACACTCGGTAAAAGGCCATGCCTAGTAAAGATGGTGAACGGAAGAAAATGAAAGACTAGTCATGGAAAAATTAAAACATTACCTAGAAAGGGCAAGTATGACAAATAATAGATCAATAAGGAAGACCGAAATGAAAAGCAAAAATCAAAGTCAGACCTGTAATCTTTGAAACTCTTTAATAAAAAAAAAACTGCTTTAGTGAAATATAATGTTCTCTGAATTCTTTTGAAATACTACTACATTCTCGAGAGCTTAAAAAGGATACAATTAAAAAAAATGTTAATCCATTCCATCCCGAAGCGTCTAAATTTGTCTTAACAATGCAATTGTTTTCTTGTAAAAAACTCATTAGCTTTATAGTCAGTTAAAAAGACAAATATAATAATGATTGCAAGAGAAAGATTTTTTCTTGATATAGAGGTCTGGAAACCGGAAAAAATAAGTCTGGCTATATTAATCAAACCAAAAAAGTTATACCAAAGATTTCCAGAAAAAAATACTTTCCCTTTTAAAAAGATGGCAAGGCTTAGGCTGTAACGAGGGAAGATAGGATAACACAGCTCAGCCTGCAACGAGGGAGAGGAAGACAAAAAAAAAAAAAAAAAAAAAAAAAAGAAAGGCTGCGAGGGACAGCAAAAGAAAGAGAACAGAATGTATAAACAAACATATGAAACTTTCGTTCGAAGCAACAACGAAACTGAAAGAAAACTGAAACACAACTTGGGTCCTCAGGAAGGAAAAATGATAGGTGATAATTATACAGACTGCAGAATAGAGGAACGAACAGAATAACGTCTTCTAGAACAAGACAATTTGGTCTCTAGATGTTGCTGCCCATAGCCTAATGCCTATTCTAAGATGTGGTTTGGTCACTGCAAAGTTTAACAATTGCCATATTCTTACAGTAATTTATATAAATACCTCGTAAATAATCAAGAGCAGAAAATATATTGAATAAATAAACTCACAGGTTTATACGATTAGGAATTCCGTGTATGTATGTATGTATGTATGCATGTATATACATAACATATATATATATTATATATATATATATATATATATATATATATATATATATATATATATATATATATACTTATATATAAAACAGATATTCCTCAAAATAGTACACAGGTTATCATCAGCATCCATTTTTGACAAAGATCTTTTTTTTTTTTTTTATATCCGATTTTTTCAAAGCATAAGTTCCTTTGTACCACCTAGACTCTGTCCCGAGGGACTCTTGCACACTACATTCGTTGTACTGACACTGCCGATCTCTCTAGTGAGGGCTTGTTTTTTAACAGCCACAAGAGTCTCTTCTATCGCCTGGTGCACCAAGTTTCCATTCAAGTATTTCATTTTGCGGTAGCTGTCCCGGTAACTAGAGAATAAAAAATGGTCTGAAAACGCGTCCACTCTTTCGTTACTTCTGCTACACTGCGATTTAAGGGTTGAAGATTCACAGTTATCACTGACAGTAGCAATACTACTGCGACTTCCTTCTAAAGTGCTACACGTGTCTAGTTTTTCACTGGATAACGTCGAAGGCTGATCACAGTTTCCACGAACGAGCTTTGATTCTTTCGAAGAATCACGCAGCTCTTTCGGAGATTCTTTTTTAGAAACACTTGCACTGCATTTACTATCCCCACTACAAAGCTGAGACGTCGTTATAACATTAATTCTAGGAGTCAATTCTTTTGATAAATCAGACTCAAGAGGTTTATCACTAGGAAGACTCTTAGAGGAGCTGTCCTCTTTGTGGATGGGTTCGGCTCTCTTGTCAGCGCGGAATGTCCCGAAATTCGTCTCTTCCGTGAGGTTGTTCTGCACTTCCTTCTTCTTCGCCAGAAGGCTCTCCTGCTGAGACTTCTGGTACCCGTTCGTTCGGTGAACGGGTCGGCTGAACGTCTGTTCGTTTCTCACTCGAAGAGCCTTCTGGTCCGAGAGGTACTGGATGTAATGCCAGTCTTCCTCAGCTCTGAGGGGTTTACGGGCGTGGTTTTTGTCCTCTATGGGTTTATAACAATTAAACTCTTTCATGCGTAGGTTGTCAGTCTGTAAGAGCCCAGTTTGACTACAATTGTGAGGACTCAAACCACCTGCAATGAGAAGGACAATTACTGAACACTTAATCTTACGCATCACACGGATTTAAAGTTCCCAGTATTCTGAAGTTACCTGACAGAAATAATTTACGGTTTGATAATTATATAAACATTCTAAGTATTCAGCACGAAAAACTTCGAATACAAATATATTTTGTGGTCAAAACTGACAAGGTTGCCATAAAGCAAAATGAAAATATCTTACTTTGGGCTACAGAAGATAGCTACCAAAGCATTACAGCTTTAAGAAATATCATCATCAAGTTCAAAAGGTCTAATACTAATGCTCTTATGTTGGGAATGTGCACCTAAATGGACTGATTTGCAAATTTACGAGATATATATTCCACCTCGATAACTGTATAGGAGTACAGACACGAAACAAATGAATGCTCCTTGGTGCCTGAATTATTCAATGCTGGAAGTCGATTTTCCTGGAAGCATGGTCGAGGCCAGGTATTGAACTGGAAACCTTTCCATATTTGCTCTAGGGACATTTGGTTCTCAATTTGGAGAAAAGGTAGAAAAAGCGCAGGGAAGTAGAAACTCAAGGAGTCCAAACAATATATATACAATATTTGCTGGTGTGAATTCTAGTAATCATGACTAATGTACTAATGTACGTAGTAGCATCCTTTTACACATTCAGATTTTTATACATACATACATACACACATAAACACACACACACACACACACACACACACACACATATATATATATATATATATATATATATATATATATATATATATGTCATATCACATTTCCGTGATTCATTCATAAAGTTTTCCCTCAATATATATATATATATATATATATATAATATATATATGGTATATCACATTTCCGGCTTTCCCCCTGATTCATATACATATATCAATATATATATTATATATATATTATGTCATGAATCACATTTTCCGTGATTCATATACTATACAATTATATATATTATATATTATTATTATATAGCTGAATTACGAAAGTTTGGAACGTGATAAGTCCATAAATAAAAGTATAAGCCACAAAGGAAAAATAAACAACGGAGTTTCTGCAGATCTTTAGACTCTCCGTCCTTTACTCAGCAGAGTATATATATATATATATATATATATATATATATATATATATATATATAAATCTGAATGTGTGAATGGATACTACTACATTAGTCAGGATTATCATATATATATATATAATATATATACATATACAAATGTATGCATATGTGTACGTATATATATACTCATATGTAAAAACTTAAATTTATGAAAAATAAATTTGGAAAGGATATAGCTTTGTATACGCTCCAAAAACCTTTGAATCTAAAAACAATAAATAAAATAAAAATAAAAGAATAAGTCATTTCATAAATTCTTTGTAGGTTCCAAAAACTCGTATTCTGACACAAAACTTTTATTCTCATTTCTCAGCTGCTAACGAGCAACAAAGACATCTTTCTGCAAAACGGCAAGACAAGACATGAAATGATCTGCGTCGCGGACCTGAAATGAGAGTGATTTAGTTTTTCACGAATTAAGAACAGAAAAAAAAGAGAATAAATTCTTTATATCAAACCTGCTCTATTGTTAACTTTTCCTCTCGAAGAGTAGACGAGGAGATGATTATTGTGTCTGGGAACTGCGCTGACAATGCATCTCGGGGCGCCATTAACGTCTGCAAAGAAAAAGTAAGAACAACGAATGTGAGAAAAAAGGGAGATGAGGAGAATAAAAAAGGGAGAACAACAAATATGAGTAAAAATTGTGAGAAACTCGTTGGGTAATCCGGATCGTGAAGAGAAGGACCACCCGCTCCCCTACCCCTACCTTCCCCACAGCCGGGGCCCCGTCCCGCCATCATTTACTCCTGCAGGTCAATTTTCTACGATACAATCAATCTTTTTTTCCTAATCTTTTCAACCCCTAACGAAATTTTAAGTTCGTCCTAATTATATAATTATTATGGAAAGAATTTTCCCTGGTCTTTTAAAATATTGCGGAAATATTCTCTTTAGTTTTAGCAACTACAATATACGTATAAAATTAACACCCCTCCGCTATTTTATATTTTTTCATCTTGTCTACGAGGAAAATATATTTTACAATCTATTGCAAAAACACATCAATCATATTATACTCTATTTCCTTTACACGCAAATGTTTACAATTGCCGGTATCATAATCTATTAAGCTAAGTTTGATTTGAATTCTCATGTGTTTTGAATGATTGCATGTACGGCTAAAAAGGTTTAAATCTTCTCAATACAAAAGAAAAGAGTTCACGCATTTAAAAAAACTTTCAAAAGAACATTATCAATAGTTACACCTATACAAATATATTTACGTGCATGCAATGATCTCTTGCAGGTATTTTTCAATTTCAGACAAAGTCTCATTTACTTCAATAATTGATATTCCAAATACGCTCATTTTTTTTAATGGAATGTGACTCGTAAAGTTAGAGTCAAACAGTGCAGATATTACGTGACATAATTAGCATCACAGTGCAATGCAGTAAAAGTGATTTTAGTATATTTTTTCCCATATTCACGAGAGCACAAATTTCACGAGGATATTATCTCAGGGGATTAAAGGTCGAGGATTATGTAAAACGCGGACCAGCCTTGACAAACTTGAGGGACATCATCTCTGTAAAAGGGCGCAAGACAGAATGACAAAAGACCGCCGGGAAGAATGGAATGTGTTTCCACTCCCGGCAATTAGAACAATGAATTTCGACAGACAACCGCAGTTCAGAGAGAGAGAGAGAGAGAGAGAGAGAGAGAGAGAGAGAGAGAGAGAGAGAGAGAGAGAGAGAGAGCGACTTTTCGTTGTTTCTCCTACTTGCTCACCATATACCTTCTAAGTTTTCGCAATTGAATTTTTTTCAACTGTCTTGTTCCTGTAATCACCTCAAAATCTGCTTGCACGACTTCAATCGGAATCTCATAACGCTATTATGTATTCCTATATATGTGTACATGTAGTAAGTTTATGTATAATATGACTGGTAACAAGGTTCTGTTACAACAGAATTCCATCTAATAAAAGAACCCATAAAAGCACCAAAATATAGAGAGAAAATACTATATTTCAGAGACTGCTGTCTCCCTCTTCAGGTAGATGAATGAGAGAATGTGGTATAAATACCACCTTTTCTGTAACTTTTCTCATTCATCTACCTGAAGAGGGAGACAGCAGTCTCTGAAATATAGTATTTTCTCTCTATATTTTGGTGTTTTTATGGGCTCCTTTTATTAGATGTATAATATATATAAATATGAATTACTATCACCCATGCACACGTGACCGTTTCACATTCACAAATGTTAAGCCACAAATATCGTTTAATATCCAATCCCCTAAACTTTGGGAATGAATTACGCCTAAAGGGAATTATAAATGATTAGTGCTTCAAGCCTGGCCAGGATTAGAAACGCTCATCAATTATAATTCCCTTTGGGTGTAAGTTACTCCTAAAGATGGTAAATTGCATAGCAAACTCTACATACATACATACATACATACATACATACATACATATACATACATACAATATATATATATACACATATATTTTATATATATATACACACACAAATACATATGTATTATACATATATAACTAATACTATTATACGTAGAGCACACGCATTCTTATATATGTGTATAAATACATGTACGGATGTGTCTATGATTCTTCAAACAAAATACAATTAGTGGAGCGAGCCTTTACGGAATGAATAGATGACGCAGTATCGGCTAGAAGGCGTTGATGAATTTACCATCCTACTCTTGAAAGTGATTTGAATGGCCAACATCAGGTATTTCGAAGATGAAATGTTTAATATATTATGCCTGGTATTGTAGTGAAAGACTCAAGAACTTGGAAATATTACACTAAATTAAAGTGAGAGAACAAAATTTCTCTTGTGTAGAGGGACTTAGGAAGTGGCGTAGTTTTTAAAGTATAGATTTTATTTATGTTATTTATTCACTTAAATACCTTCGAAGTATTACCTGAATCCTAATGGATCTGATTTTTACCATTTTACGTTTTCTTCCTCAATGTTTGTTTCATTATTTATCTCCCTGGTATTTCATTTACTTTTAATTATTCTCCAGCCTTATTTATCTTTCTTTGTAAAAATTATCAATGATGCATTTTATGCTGTGGATATATCCTAAGATATGGGTGTAGTATTCTGTTCGGTACGAATCTGAAATATATATACATATATATATATATATATATATATATATATATATATATATATATGTATAATATATATATATATATATATATATAGTGGGGATCTCGGCAGGCCACAATTGTTTCTCATTAACAATCTCCCTATTCATACAACATCAAAAGTTAAGTAATGTTTCCGCATCCCAGAGTCAATTAAAAGCATCAAGTCCTGGAATCAGAATAGAATCGTGACTTCGGCAATTATATAATGAAAATGAGGACCCCTGTTATTCTAGAAATAATAAACTGATAATTATTGGGGATACTAGAATTTACATACACCCAATTATCAGTTAATGAACGAAACGTTAAGTTCACAGACGGACGAAACGTTATGTATTGTTGAAAAGCATAAATATTCCTTAATAAACATTAAAGACGCGTTACTGTTTTGAATACAAACTTACTAAGTCCAATAATGTGTAGCTTTATCAAAAAAATACTTTTGATTGCACTCTGCAACTGTACTCTTAACACGGATGCTAGTATTATTCAAAAATTATTTTTTCTTTTAATTTATGAATTTAATTTTATTATCTAAAGCTCCTGCAGAATTGAAAAAAATAGTTCTAACACTCAGTTGCTCGAATAAATCTGAAATGAAATTAATTTACACTTAATCTCTGGCCTTTTTCATCTCCACTTTATGGAAGCAGATTTTTTTTCTTTCGTTTGCCGAGCGAGGTAATTCATGAAATGAAGTTTCCAGAATAATGGAGCATAATTCCTGTGCAGGGTGTCATTACTGGTGATGAAAAACTATATTCTTGGAGGAACCTGGAGGACTTACCTGTATTTCCCTCTCTCTCACACACAGACACACACAAATACACACATACACACAAACACACACACACTAAAATACTTAACATTTGACCATGAATCTCTAGTATCTAGCAATGACAACTTTTCTTAAAAAGATTTGTGTTAACGTTGAACTATCGTTAAAAACTGTTAAGATTCCAGTGTTACAATCTGAATGTTTCTTCTGATTTCATTCCCAAAAATTATTGTTTTTAAGTATTTTGCATTTGCTACCATTATCAGAAAAATAATGATTCCCTTTTGTAAGTGGGATGATTTGTAAGAATGAAATTTTGCGTTGTGATTCTGATTTCAAGTTTCTTTTTGTTTTTTCCCCTGGAATCTTCTCGATTCTTAATTCTTGATTCATCCGTTTCACTTTTTGACTTCCGCATCCTCGTCAAGTCGCTGCTGAACTTGAACACGATCCAAAAAACCCACAAATTTTAAGGCTGAAAAAAAGTTTGCTTCAATACGTCACCCTTGAAGAAGTCCGCAATTCACTAAAAGCGACATATCATCTCTCTCTCTCTCTCTCTCTCTCTCTCTCTATTTATTCAGATTTTGGAATTCTGAATACAGCAGGGACGAGCGCGTTTATTCCCGTTTGATCACGCAAGGATGCCAACGCACACTCATAAACACACACAAATATGATAACTTTGAAGACATTTTAATTAACGTCGATGGGCTGGACGCCATCAACAATAAGCTCACCACCCGAGGTTTAGCTCAAGGCAATAATTAAGGGCCGAGGCCCGTTGGAGCCAATTTGTTTATGCAGATTGAAGTCATACCGTGAGACTCCTGTGTAGCCCCATTGGGTCACTGACGTATAAATTCAATTTCCGGAGACAAAAGATAATCAATCAGTTATCTCGTCGCATATTAAAAGCCATGAATGACATTTTCTTGTAGATACCTTGATAACTAATCTGTTACTGATATATAAGTTCTCTGTATTTCATGCTGTGAAAATATGTGCACTTAAAGGAAGTCATTGCAGCAGCTTGCAACATCCGACAGAGAGAATGAATTCGACGACCTTATTATCGAAGACTAATTGACTGATCTAAAATCATCAAGCATCATAACGCTCAAGGTTAAGGTCACCATTAATTACGCAGAAAAAGTAAAAAGCGTTATGAGAAAATTTCACGGTAATACTCATGTAAACATATCGTGAATACGCTGTCTTCACTAGCCCAGAGTTATTAAGCCTCAGGTATAAAATGTTCAGTCAATTTTTTTTTCAGCGTCAAAGGGAAGACCTGACTGGGAGATTAATTCCATCCAGGAGCCACGGGAGGCTTAAAAAAAACAAAAACAAAAAAAAAAAAATATCTATACCATAATATATATAATACTATATAATAATTAATACATACATATATATAATACCTATTAGCATATTATATTATATATATAGATATTATATACATTTATATATACTACTATACTATAACAGGCCAGCAGTCTTCAGAGCCAACGTTTCCAGGATTAAAATGCCAGTAGTGAAAAAAAAATTTGTATAGCGGAAACAGACAGATTTTTTTTTTCTTTTTTTTAATTCCGAAAGAAAATATGCATTTAATTTATGAACGGTTCGAGGTTACCTTAGAGCCGATATATTTGGGCTTTAAATCTTTTACATGCCAATAAAAGCAACCAAAACCTCATCATTATCTTTACATAAAACTAGTGCTTGCGAAGGTGAGTGAAACAAGCTATTTTACCTTTACATAAATTCATCCTCGGGCAAACTACACGCATCATAAAAAAAAAGACTATAAAGAAAACTAACAGCTACGGCTAAAAAAAATTATAGTGCTTTCAAATGTAATGGCCATTTTATGCAATAAAATGATTTTATGTTCAGGTGATGTCAGCTGTTTTATGATCAAATCTAATTTTATTTGCATTTATTTTATTGCTGTATTCATTTGCTTTAAAGAATGTCTTTGAGTTAAGTAAAAGGTGAAAGATCACGCATTTCGTAGATTGTATTCGTATGTAAGTATGCACTCCACTAGTTTGAATGAGTATGAATGTATTCATATAATCAGTTATTCCACTTCCACCTCATGGTTAGTGAATCAGGATGAGCCCCGTGTGCAGAAAACTTTCATAAAGCCAGAACCTCATTCTTGTAATCAAAAGGGCTCATCATGCGAATTTAGCCTCCTGATTATATTCCCCACCTCGCTTGTCTTCTTATAGGCACTTTCAAGCTTCCTCAAAATTGAGAATATTCTTTTTAATACTAATTCTACACTAATTCTGCACTTTGTTTACCTTCCGAATCATCCCTACAGTAGTTTTCAAAACCATATTGTCCTTGCGACCAAACTGACTCATGAACACTGATCCTTGTTCGTACATCATCAACCTTACCACAGCTTTGCTGTATTTCCACATTTCTCTCCTTTCACCAGTAGAGTTTTCTACCCAAACATTCACCTCTAGAACTTAAGAGTTCTTTCCTGTTATTCATATCTACCATTTATACTTCGGTTACATAAAATAATTCTTCTTACAGATTCCTTCACACATTCAAATCTTCGCCTCCAATGATAGATATGTAAATGTATATTTGGGTGTTTTTGTTAGTTTTGTTACTCACTCATTCTCAAATAACGTTTTAATATTTTTCAAATATAAAGAAAAATATACAGCCTACCTTATGAATAACTTACACCCAAAGGGAATTATAATTGAACAATCAGCCTTCTATTCCCTTTTGGTGTAAAGTGAATTGAATATTAAAGGGTATTTGTGGCTTTATAAATATATATATATATATAATATATATATATATATATATATATAATATATATAATATACACATATATATATATATATACATATACGTACATACACACACAAACACACACACACAAAACACACACACATATATATATATATAAATATATATATTATATATATATATATATATATATATATATATATATATATATATATATATATAAGTCATATCACATTACCGTTGATTTCATATACATATATCGAGCCTACAAGTCCTTTAATATCTAATTCGCTCTACTCGGAATTAATATATTTTCATATATGCTTAACCGAAGGGGAATTTTTTTCTCGATAATAGATTTACCTGTACTTGGGCGCGAACGCAGGTACATAATAAATCCAGGAGCGTCAGTGGAAGCGGAACCACCCAGCTACCGCGAGACGCTTCCACTGACGTTCCTGATTTATTATGTACCTGCGTTCGCGCCCAAGTACAGGTAAATCTATTATCGAGAAAAAAATTCCCCTTCGGTTAAGCATATATGAAAATATATTAATTCCGAGGTAGAGCGAATTAGATATTAAAGGACATTGTAGCTCGATATATATATATATATATATATATATATATATATATATATATGTTATATATATATATGTGTGTGTGTGTGTGTGTTATTATATATCTATAAACACATATAATGAACAATGCATATATGTTGAAATCATACAGTAAACTAGTATCCTAATCAATAGCTTTACTACTTAAATATTCTATATTCAGGAAATGATAAAGTATGAACAGATTAAGCTGAAATTTACGAAAATATTGTGCATCACTATCATTTCTCACGTTGTATCAGTGCCATGTTGCCAGTGGGCGCAGGTGGGTAAAGAAAGTATCGTATTTCCACGTCGTTATCTTCTCCAGGCCAAACTCTAATTTCTTTTTAAAAAATCAATATCATGATAGATTACACGGGTCCTCAGGTGTTGGTAATTAATAGGAGACAACCTAGTCTGCTAATTATTTTTATAACAGGTAAAAACAAGGTGGGTTACCCATAATGAGGACTTCTACCCTTCCCAAATTCTAATCACTTGGTAATGTTTTCTCTATAATCCAAGCTTGACTTTTTGCGGGATCTCACAAACGCAGAGAAAAACAAACAAACAAACAAACCGTTCAAGATATATTTCTCCACGGTAGAGGTAAACATCACCTGAACCGACATTTTTTTCTCCTGGGATAATCCTATGATGGCAACTGCATAAATGTGATTACGTAATGTCGTTTTGATTTTTCTTCTTAGTGAGATATCTAAATTCCCTTTGAGTAAGTTAAGATTTATCTGGGATTCATACGGATGACTTATTATGGGAATAAAACGAGGTCACTGAAAGCAATTTCTGCTTGAAAAGATTGATGAATTATACACCTAGATTCTTTTGCTCTTTACCATAAATGACGTTATAGAAAAGAGTATTTGTAAAACCACATGTTAATTAACATAGCGTATTAATTATAATAATTATCGGCTTGAAAATATTTATCTTAAACTTTTTTGAATCAGGTCATCAGGAAAGATCTCCTGTGCTCACCTACACTAAAAGGTAGAATGAAATATTGGAGAAGGGGGTTATGTTAAGTTAGTATAACCCCTTGGAATGTAATTATGATTTTCCGTAACTAAATGATTTTGTCACGTCCGTTTGTGTTGGCGACGAGCTTCTCTCCTATCAATGAGCTCCAGTATCGATCATCTATCTTAGCCTCTCTGTGGAAAGGGTAGATGTCAACCCTTGGTGTCATAGGCCATCGTAAGCTGCCAATAGCAGAGCATTCAGATTTTCATTTCAAACGTCATTTCTGCTGAATCTTCCAGCGTTCCAACGCAGTGGCATCTAAATAACGTCACTGGTGCCAATATTCTGTATAGCACAGACCACTAGCTACGAAGGTCCCTTGCTCTTTAGTTATTATCGGCCACAAAAAGCGCTCTGGTGCATTCCGCCTGTCAGTATGAAAATATGTTAAAAGTAACGAGCTCCATAAGTAAAACAAAATGGGAAGGTGAAGTTATAATTTAGTCAGATAAAAAGAATGCTTTCATATCTACACCATACATTTAGTGTTGTATATATCTGTATTAAACTTTCATCATAGCCTTGCAGAAAAAAAGCATGAAAAAAGGGTAAAAGAAGAATGAAGCTCAGTCAAGGACGAAAAGTTAAAAGTATCACAAAAAGAGAAGCTGGAACAAAATTCCATAGCTTGAAAGAAAGATTCGATGAAGAGTGCAATAAATTGTCCCTCAATTTCCAAGCATTCTATCCCCCCCGCCCCCCACCCCCCCCGCCCCCCCCCCCCCCTCCCCCGCGTCCATTTCTTCTCGCAACTCACAGGGTCCCTCCTTTGGGGACGGAGGTTAGTCCACATTAATTCTTCCACTGGGCTGAGCAATGGCATTAATTCGAACGAGTACGGCAAGGTGGGATGGAGGAGGAAGGAGGAGGAAGATGACACACAAGATGAAAGGGGCGGGATGCCCGCATCTTAATCCGTTAAAGAGGAAGGCTTCGCCAAGAGGAAATATTAGACGGCTCTCCAAGGACAGTGGCAAAGTATTTCAGAATTCTGTCATAAATATGAAGTAGTATTCGATATGATTCTCTCGTGTCAAGGGGGCCATTCTGGAGAGGAGAGAGAGAGAGAGAGAGAGAGAGGAGAGATGAGGAGAGAGAGAAGGAGAGACGAGAGAGAGAGAGAGAGAAGAGAGAGAGAGAGAGAGAGAGAGAGAGAGAGAGAGCAAAAGTGGAAGCACTTTTATCGGCAATATATAATGGTCAGCATTTACTTGAGTTTAAACCCTTATGAGAGAGAGAGAGAGAGAGGAGAGAGAGAGAGAGAGAGAGAGAGAGTATCCGTGGAAGGCTTCCTTGGCATGAAAAAAACAACTGACAAAATTCTTCAGACACACCACACACACACACACACACACCACACACACACACACACACACATATATATATATATATATAATATATATATATATATATATATATATATATATATATATATATATATATATATATAACTTTTGAGAAAATAACTCATCTCAATTGAACCTGCAAAATCCATCAGTAGTCTGAAAGCAAAAGAATAAATTAAAATATTCGATCTTTTGACACGAATAACGTCAACGGTGTACCTGAAGTTCTCTTTATTACCTTCAGCATTTTCTATTTTCCGGTGCATATTCTTTGAGAGAAACCGCACTGTGGTAATATGCAAATAGATCCGCAACGATAAAAGAAAACGTTCGAGAGATTTCTTCACACCGAAAATTTATTTAATTCATTTAAAACTTTCGACCGAGTCTCTTTGCAATCGTTTAAATACATTTTCGTCAGTCACAATGTAGGTTTATCTCTTTTTTTATAATATAATACTCCTCTGCAGTGTTGATAAGGATACCACCTATTTCAGGATCTTGGAATAGATAATGTGTGATTCATATCAATATTATTTCTTCCACCTTTTTTTTTTTTTTTTTTTTTTTTCGGGTCTTGAGAGGGTGAGCTATAAAGAGAAGGTGTCTTAACATTTTCGCAATAATTTTCCCTAAATTACAGTGCACATCTATATGTATGTATACGTCATGACACGCGAATTTAGGCTTAACAAAATATAAGCAGAGTGAAAGTGAAACACCAGAGTGCATGATCTATCGTCTTTACTTTAGACAAGCCTTACAATAATGGATAGAGATCTTGCACACCCATTACCTTGTGGCCATTAATCTGTCTGTTGAAATGAGATATATATATATATATATATATATATATATATATATATATATATATATATATATATATATCTCGAGCTACAAATGTCCTTTAATATCTAATTCGCTCTACCTCGGAATTAATATATTTTCATATATATATAGGTATTATATATGTAACTATTATTATATATGATCTATCTCGACGACAAATGTCCTTTAAATCTAATTCGCTCTAACCTCGGATTAATATATTTTCATATATGTTTAACCGAGGGGGAATTTATTAAGCGATAATAGAATTGGCGGCCGACAGGCGCGAACCATCGAACTCAATTCCAGTCCTGGAATTGAGAGGTCGATGGTTCGCGCCTGTCGACCGCCAATTCTATTATCGCTTAATAAATTCCCCCTCGGTTAAACATATATGAAAATATATTAATTCCGAGGTAGAGCGAATTAGATATTAAAGGACATTTGTAGCTCGATATATGTATATGAATCACGGTAATGTGATAGACTTATATATATATATATATATATATTATATATATATATATATATATATATATATATATATCTATATATATATATATAATATATAATATATATATATATATATATATATATATATATATATATATAAATGTAGGAGGACACATTCTATATCCAGGGAGTGAGGGGGCCAGCAGGGACCCCTTTAATCACATCAGAAGTTTGGTTATCGGCGACATATTCAATTATTGAGGTTGTTTTACAAGGTATTTATCATCACCATCGTGACAACTGAAGATGCACCAGACTGAACGAAAGATCTGACAAATGACTCCAACGCCGTGAAAACTATAATAATCATTTAATTCTCTTTCCTTTGTTGCTACTACTTTTTTTTTTTGTCTGTGTTCTTTCTAATTGCTCCTCGGAAAACCGAATTAGAAGGTCTGGAGGCGTTATAATTCATGTGACGAAATGAAGTCATTTTTACGATTGTTCTCAACTGAATTATCCACAAGGTATCAATTTGTTATCCTAACTACCTAGACTCCATTATCTTAACATTTCATGTACACTTATTCTCGACCTTTTATAGTTTCAAAATTGTTATACCTTAAGTAGAAACTATAACAAATTCCTAATATAAGACGCAGCAGAGACAAAGCCAAGAACAAGAACTTGAAATTCTGATACACAGGTTTTCTTAATTCTTTCGGAATTAGACTCCCTCCTCTGTTTCTCCCTCTCTTGTCAAGAGATCATAACACTGAACTGGAATAATTTATTCATTTATGTAAATGGGAAATGATACTCCTTTGTGCTGGGATGGAAAACATGAAATATAACAAAAAATATACAAACGAAAATGAAAAGTTGATAAAACTACAGACATTTGCAAATCCTATAATCTGCTGGTCACTTTTTACCAGATGCCTATTTAACTAATAACCATAACTCTTCTTTAACATCTAGAATTCTTCATACTTTCTGGACGCTTGTCACCACTAAGCCTTAGATCCTAAAACAAGAAATTCTCATGTCCCTAGCAGGTATGGAACCCGGATCCAGAGCATCAGAACGATGTTGGAACATGGCGCAAAAAAAAAAAAAAAAATAAAAAAATAAATAAATAAAATTGATAAAAATAAAAATAGTAATACTATACTAACTACCTTAAACAAAAAGTAACCAATGAACTCTATCTCAAAAAGATCCCATAATAAAAGGTTAGGAATCGCAAAGGCACAGAATTCCTTATCCTGAAGTTCTTAGCGAAAATGCAATGCACTGCTAAACTAATACTACTATTCTTACTTTTTAATACTTTTTTTTATCTATTTATCAATTTATTAATTCATTTATTTTAATAACTGAACACCATATTCTTTGGAAGCTTGAATCTAAAGTCAGTGGCCCTTGTGGGCTTGTTCCATATGAATGGGTTTCATCAACCGAATAATAATAATACTAATAATAATAATAGTAATAATTATAATATTATCGTGTTTGTAAGACTGATACAGTATTCATGGACATGCCACGCTGTTGTGCACAATGTGACAGGAAATAGTTCCAGTACACAACCGGAGAACTCATGGCAGAAATGCTTGAATTAATGTCAATAGGAAAATAAGAGTTCAGACAAGAACAAGGAATTGCAGTGAATTAAGTGCTGCATCATTAATTAGAATAAAGGCATATTTAATGACAGTCATGAACTGACCTCTAACCAACATCAGTTCATTGTCCCCATTATTTAATAAGTTAAGAACGGCAACCACCCGTCCATTAAGCAACTTCCTTTACGCAAGCTCTCTCGCACGCCAATGTGAATATCAGTATTTACTAAGGTCTACTTGTGCCTATACTTTATATTATTATATATATATATATATATATATATATATATATATAGATTTATATATATATATATATATAGTATAATTATAAATATATACTTATATATATATATACATTATATATATAATATACATATATGTATATGTATAATATATATGCAGAGGTTATACGATTTTGTTCAACATTCGCTGTCTTCACTGAAACGAAAAACTTACACTGAAGTAGCCTTCTAGGACGTATGAAATATTAAATAACGCCAGTCATACTTTGGTAGCGGAGGTAAATATTAAATATGACTGCATACTGTAGTGCAGGGGTTCTTAACCTTTCGATGACCCCAGACCCCCAATGAATTGACCAAAATGGTTCCATACCCCTTTTGCTTAAGTTCACTTAAGTCCTATTTGTTGACAATATAACTTAATATATTTAGTTTAACACATACTTTAGCTATGCATAGCTAGGAATAGAAGATACAATAAAATCACAAGCATTTATAGTTTTACATAGTTGTTTATTTACAAAATGTACCCATGAATACATTGACACGTTAAAAATAGATATATACAAATATCCAGAGATCAGGTCTCATACCCCCAAGGGGTATGGATACCCTCTGTTAAGAACCCCTGCTCTAGTCTACGAGTAAAGTCGAGTGTGAATTTCATACCTTATGGCTGAAGGCAATTGAATAACCATGGTAGTGAGTGAATCATCAAATCTTCATCAATTATCATCAAATGTTAAACTCTGCAAGGTCAATCAATGAGTGTTTCCATCAAGTTTGAACAAAATCCGTTCATCCGTTCTCGAGACAGTTTGTAAACACATAGGCACAAGCACAAAGCTATTACAATCTGCTCATTCGTTCTCGAGATGTTCTGTACAGATTCAGTCACGCAATTAAGAGAGAGAGAGAGAGAGAGAGAGAGAGAGAGAGAGAGAGAGAGAGAAACACTACTGCCTTAGAGGAGATAATGACAGAGCAATCGTCTTAGAAGGATGATTTTCCGATACACTGTGGTATTTATGCAGATGATGTTCCATTTCCCCTTCCTTCCTAACCGACAGCTGAGAACAACGGAGCGAATATTATAAATGGAAAGATTTATCACGGGCCATTAACTGGCGCTGCTTCGAAAGGCGAGAGAAGACTGCGATGACCTGATACGGAAAACAGGAATGAGCATCGAGCGTCAACATTAACCTTCGACATGAGGTCAAACTCTGTGACCTCTCATTCAGACTCCTCGAGCGAGAAATTTGATGATCCTTGACGAAGGGTAAGGGGTCAGATTCCTCAACAGGTAAGAAGTGATATCAATCCTTCAACTTTATTCACTTTTCAAACTGGATAATGAGATCAATTTTACATGGCTAAGTTGTAATACATTTGGAGAATTACACAGCTTAGAAGAATTATCCCGCATATTAATACACAGAAGGAATTATCCCGCATATTAATGCACAATAGCTTAACATCAGGTAACTCGGGGTGAGGGGTGGGGGGCGGGGTTGGTTACCGTCAGTGCACCGTAACTAAAAATGTACCACAACCAACAAATGATTTCTATTTGTTTTTAGTTAACGTATCTCATTTGAGGCCGGTAGCATTGCAATGAATACATGTCGGGTATCAGAAGCCCAAGAAAAACCTAATCGAGTTTCGAAACAGTCAAATTTCCATGTCGACTTTCCACTTTTTTTAAGTATTTTTTTAATACTGCAAGCAACTTGAAGCCGTTTTAAATTCGCTAGATAGATTTCCAGAAATCTATGCTGAGTGTGCATTCCATCCTACATAAAGTATTCGGGAAAGCATACTGTTTTCTAAAATCCGGATACACAGTTTTAATATACCTGTATGTATGTATGTATGTATGTATGTATTTATGTATGTATACATACATACATATACATATAATATGTTTGTGTGTGTGGGTGTGCGAGTATATATGTCTATGTAAGTATGTATACGTGTATGTGTGTGGGCGCGTATGTGTGTATCCTGAGAGGGCTAAGAATAATTTTACAGGGCTAAAACAAAAGTTAATTTGAGACCTTCCCCAACACATCACCCAGTTGCCTTACCATGCATAGTATGTTATCTAGAAAGTCATTAATTAAGCAAATAGAATTTACTACGGAGGTCCAGCAATTTACAATGTATCCAACTTTCTTTATCCTAATCCCATCGGATATTCCTTAAAAAAGAATTGAATCTGGTGTTTATAAAACACCACATAAAAACGTAGAAAACTTCACACTGGATTAAACGATTCCTGATATTCGTTGTCATCAGTGAATCACGTAACACAGAGACGTCGGAAAGGCCTTTCTAAAGCCAGGAAATTATCTTATGAACTACGATTTCCTTCAGACAAACAACTTGTAAAGCAAATCTCGCATGCTCCAAAATATTCTTCCATAAAATGTGCCATGGTGGATATGAACCCATGATAAACAGAAACGAATTCCTTATTTCCGTCATTTTCTTGTTCAATGACATCATGATCATTCAATATTCCCAGAATACAGACTTTCTTAAAATGTCAAATTCAATACAGCCCCTGACACATTACTATCATAAGGCTTTAAAGTCAAATTAATTGTCGCCTCAAACTCATTCCAGCTTCATCTTCACTGATTACATTTACTTACATTGGTTTTATTTGTATTATTCCATGGAGCATTCTTGCTTTCACAAAATCGGTAGAGATATATAAATGTCGAAATCCCTGATAAAAAAAAAATAAACGTTATACTTAGAATTCGTGCCAAGTTTTAATAAATAAATATTCTTCAACGTTCCTTTTTCAGCACGTTTTGAACCGAATGAGACGACAGGCTGTAGTGAAAATATAAGTAATTTCTTCTATATTCACTCAGTTTTTAAAGTAGAGCAAAAAATCTTCGTACATTGATTACCCTTTCTTCGCGTATTTTTTCCCCCCCTTTTTTTTTTGCCTTACGGTAAGACGAAAGTTCGAATATATTGCCTTTATTAATGGGACTTCGTGCTTATATAACCAACTCTTGATGGAAGGCTCTGCCTTCAGACTTTCTCGAGTACACAGAGCTCGTAGGAACCAGTGTTCCTTGGACAAATTGGCGCAAATAACGAGCCTTAGGCTTAAAGACTCCAAGGACTCTGGGAATAACGACGGATTTTACTTGATTTCTGGGTATAATTCGGAAAAATAATAATTCTGAGAAATTTTCGTCCTACAAGAGAGGTGGAGAGTATAGAGAAAAATACATAAAGGTGTATAAAAAGGTGAAACACCAGACGGAATTCACGCCAAAAATCTTCATATAAAGCATACCTATCAGGCAAACACAAACGCACACACACACACACACACGTACGTACCCACAGAGGGAGCGCGCAAACGCTCTGTATCGAAGAGCTGTCAACTGACCTGATCTGCTCCTGGAGGTGTGGTCAGCGCTGTCGCACCTACGGCGAGTCAGGTGAGGCGAGTCTAGGTAACTATTGGAGCGTGAACAGCAGCAACAGCAACAGCGTCCGGGTCTGCATTGCAACACAACCTCTCGGAAATAGGATCGGAATCTGAAAGCAGCCACAAGGGGAATTTCAAAGGATGATCTTATTGACTTAGGATTATCTCGCAGAGCAACAATTACCTCGGCGGCTCCAATAAACACGTATACATGAATACCTTCCCTTTGTTACTTCAGTTCCTGAAGCAACACCTTGTTGATTTTTTTTAAAAGCAGTCATCTTGTGGTGAAAACTCTATTGAGATGTAGTCATTATAGCTGACGTTGACTTTTACGAATAACATAGTATCTAAATATGGAATTGAATTTGTTGAATCTACGCTCTACTTTCCCATTTAGATGCAAGAGGCTCGGCTATACAGGCAGCCTTGGGAATCAAACATTTACATACAGGAAGGATCATAACGACATGCACAAACGCACACACACATATGTAATATATATATATATACATACATATATATATATATATATATATATATATAGTATATATATATATATGTGTATATGTATATATATATATATATGTTTATATATATATATATATATATATATATATATATATATATTCGATGGTTACTACCTACCTGGCATTCATCCAGTAGTAAATGATGGGATTGACCATGGCATTTGCCATGGCCAGCCAATAGAACCCCAAATAGATATGCTGGATATTGGCTGTGTCCAAAACCTGGTTGTTGTGGTATTGGTAGAGGAAGAACGCTTGCTGCGGCAACCAGCACAACATGAACACCACCACAATCACGATGAACATCCGGACGACCTGTCATTGTTGAAAGAATAAAAGGAAGATTGGTCATAGAAAAGGAACTTATGGGTATATTAAAACCCATGAAATCTGCCACGGCTAAAAAAAATAATAATAGAGTAAAACTCTGGTTTTCAAACCATTAACTGCCCCGATAGGTAAACCTCCTGAAGTCTTATAATTCTTAAAAGTTCCTCATTCGAAACTGCATGTATTGTTAGGATTATCACTATCATTAGATTATGGACGTAACTCCTAAAGCGATCTTCCTAACACCACTAAAAAACCAAAGCTTGTCTCATACTTATTGAATTTAGAATATAATTTCCTGATTAGAAAGTTTTCTGAATTTTCACGTACGACTGCATCGATAAATTTCTTTCGCGAATGTATGACGAAATGTTTCCTTCAATATCACGACCAACTGATAAAACAAAAAAATATACCGGACGCACAAAGGGAAACAAAGTCATGCCAATGACCTCTTTCATTCGCAAAGATTTCTTTTCGCGGCGGCAAAAAGGCTTCTATTAAGAGGGGAAAAAGTTAATTAACAATTCGCTGCAACTGTTACTGCAGCAATGTGAAAGAAACGTGGCTTTATACATGCAATATATGCAGCCTCTCCCACAAAGAAGAGGCCATGAACTTTTCATTCTGCACGCCAGAATATTTTGCCAGAAGAAAAATGGGTAGAACATGGGAATTTAACACTGCAGCAAACACTTCCTGTGCTAGCTCAGTATTTTGGCTCCATTCGGTAAACATTAACACAGTACTAACGAATAAAATATATCACAATAAAACATCTTGAGTTGAGTAATTGTATCCGGGAATGCGATTAACAATCAAAATCCATATCCAATAAAACTAATGAGGTGTAAAAATCCACGATTCTTTCATCTACACGAATGCACTGCTAATTAATGTAGGGCATTACTATACAATCACGATTTACCTTTCATTATTTAAATTTATCCACACGGTAATTTTGCACTCCTTCTTATGATGCAATCAGATAGCTTATTTATATTTTCATAAGCAAATCTTGTAGTAATAGTATACAATCTTTACATCGTCCTTTATTCTTTCTTGTTTCTCTTAAGTAGATACTCAGTAAATTTAAGGCATTCGTTTCCATAAAAAAACATCCCAGTGTCAATCGTTCATTATAATCTAAAAGTACATGCGGTAAATGCAATCGTACTTAAATGAAAAACCTTATACATTTATTCATATACTATATATATATATATATATATATATATATATATATATATGTATATATATATGTATATATATATAATATATATAATATATATCTATATATAATATATATATATATATATATAATATATATATATATATATATATATATATATATATATATATATATATATATATGACCTTCATCTCACCCTCCTCTTAGACTTGATGGAGTTGGCTTGTCTATCCGTGAGTTCGCCGATGGAATGGCTGCCCCAGAGTTCGCAACTTACTAAGGAATAACTTATCAACATCACCAACATCGGAAGTAAGTAGGTCGTCGCAAAGAAGACGATGTTGTAACTGAAAAGGAGATAAATGACGTTAAGTGTAGTTGGAGAATTCTTTCCTGAAAGTTCTCTTCTCTCTCTCTCCTCTCTCTCCTCTCTCTCTCTCTCTCTCTCTCTCAGGCAATTGATAAGACATAAATGGTTTATGTACAATGAAGAATCTTTGATTATATATATATATATATATATATATATATATATATATATATATATATATATATATATATATATAAAATCACGCCTGGAATTCTAATTAACTCCATGCTAATAAGAATATATATATATATATATATATATATATATATATATATATATATATATATATATATATTAAATGTCTGGGCGGGTGCAAAATCATTTGCCTTCACTCTAAGGAATTTTCAATCAAATTACATAGAAGAGAGAGAAAAAAAAAACGACATATATGGACTTTTGCAGGGAGATGCGGCTGCTAGCCGCATGACCCGATAGTTATTTATCCCAGTGCTGACCAAAACCCAGTATTGCTTAACCTCACTAATCGGATGACCAGTTTTTAAAGCTGCACTGCTCACTTCTGCTGGAATCCTACTGACCTCAAAAATAACAAATGCGTGAAAACTTTTACTGACTCTCCTGCAAATTATAAATCGCAGGAAATAATTGGAGGTTTAATAATCGAGCACTATATCGTTGCTACAAACATAAAGCTTTTTGCAACCATTACGCGGGACTGAGAGAGAGAGAGAGAGAGAGAGAGAGAGAGAGAGAGAGAGAGAGAGAGAGAGAGAGAGAGAGCATTTGTATTGTTTTGTCAACTTAATCTTTTCACTTGTTAAATATTAATGTCATTTAAATCTAATTTGATTGTGGTAATTTTAACGAGAACATGTAACGTATATCAAAAATGGAAAAGTTAAAATATCTATATTGCATGATTGGGGTTCAATATAGGTTTTTTGAAAATACAATGGGATGTACAGATATTACTGGGATATAATTTGTTATTAGTTTCTAATCCACACGATATCATTTTTATTTGCTAATATATTCTTATATTCTCTTAATCTAACTGCTGCGTTCCCGACTATCTTATTGACAAGCATAATCATTGGTTTAGTTTTTGTCATTAAACATAATAGGCACCAGTCTTGTAATTCATTTATCATAACTGTATGATCTATGTTACTGCTTAAATCCTATGGCAACTCGAAAATTTAATAAAGTTTTGAATTATATTAATAACATTTTTATAGAAAACAAAAACTGATTCATTAACAATATCAAGTCAGCAAAAACCGTATTTTAGCAAAAAAAAAAAAAAAAAAAAAAAAAAAAAAAAAAAAAAAAAAAAAAAAAAAAGTGAATATCACTACAAAAATGCAGGATTCAAGAGGCCTGTAGTCGACAGTCACTACCCAGTGCAACCTCGGCCCCTTTGTTACAGAAATTCTTTCAGATCTGAGGAAGATTTTGGAGGTTTGGTTTCTCAGCTTTATCCTTTGACGATCCTCCTCTTGAACAATGGTTGTTATCACTATCTTTCCTCCCTTTGTTCTGATACGAATGAAAACCCACAACTTTGTTTTCGGCAGCTGAAGGGAAGTTGGATATGGGTGTTGCACATATACAATTCTTTGTCTTTAAAAGAATCCCGAAACAAGTAGAACTTCTTCATTACAATCATAGAAAGACCTGATATATTCAAAATATCGAAAGACATAAAAGCATGAATGGAAATATCTTAGCGAAGATAAAACACTGACATAACTCTACATCAAGCGTTTCCTCTCATCGCATTTAACCTTCAATCAGGAAGTAAAGTAAATATTAAACTTGCGAGTAAATGGAAACTCTCTAATGAGTCAACTACTGTTCAATGATTTCCGAAATGTTCATCAGCCATCACAAATCATAAATTTAATAATCCCACCTGATTACAGTCATTGGCGACGCAAGCGAAAACAAACTTCTTGGAATAATTTCTAAAATAAAACTGGAATTTTTCTTTTATTATTAACCAAACCAGTACATTACCCCGCAGTGGTTCTTAATTCTTTTTATTAAAGATGGATTGTTACATCATGAAAAACATAATCTGAGCTAATTCATAAAAGATGCATCACAAACACAAACACAACCACACACAAACACAAACATATGTGTATGTATGTATACACACACACACACACATATATATATATATATATATATATATATATATATATATATATTATATATATATTTATATAATACTTAAATAAAATAAAAACTACAGGGGTTAGAAGGCTTATATTCATTAAGCTTGATGATTGGAGGGTGGATGATCAACATACCAATTTGCAACCATCTAGCCTCAGTAGTTTTTAAGATCTGAGTGCGGACGGAGAGACAAACAGCCACCTCGATAGTTTTCTTTTACAGAAAACTAAAAAAACGTTAGTTCATTACATAAACAAAAATACAACATTCGACAAGAACTATAAACCACGATAACTATAATCCTAAGCTTATGCAGCTCAAATCCTGACCTAACTGGTATGCAAAACGACCACCATTAACAATTGTTGACCTGGAATCTGCAATTTGAACTACGGTTATGCCAGCTTTACAGGAGCTCATGGACATTCAATTCGCGAGGCGATAATACAGTATCAACTCGTGCAACATCATAGCCTGAATTAATCTCGGCTCTCCACAACTCTCTATGGCAGAGGTGCGAAGGGGGAAGAAGCAGCAGAGATTTTGGAGGATAGAGAGGGGAAAATAGCTTCTGTGACTTTATCTAATTGGCATTTTACATTGCTGGTCCTCCACACAGCAATTGTGTGTCAAATGGGGTAACGTAATATTGTACACCTTCAGCTCCCTAAACGGGCTTCGGCAAGGGGGCATTCTCTCTCTCCATACCTGTTTAATACGTACACAGATGCCTTTAATGTCAAACTGAACTCACTCCCAATCGGATGCACTATCAATGAAACCGCTATGAACAACCTCTGTTACGCCGACGATATGGTTCTGATTTCCCCATCAGTGCAAGGTCTCCAACGACTCATCGACACTTGCTGCCAATATGCAGAGGAATTTGATATAATCTACAACGAAACCAAGACCTAGTGCATGTCGCTGCTCCCGAGATCGCTGAAGCATATTGCAGAACCACAAATTTTCCTTGGAAACCATCGGCTGGAATTTGTGCACGAATTTTCGTATTTGGGTCACATTATCACCGACGACCTAAAAGATACGGCAGACATTGAAAAGAGGCGTCGTAAACTATGTGCAACTGGCAACATGATTGCAAGGAGGTTTGCCTTCTGTCACCGAGACGTGAAACTGCTGCTCTTCATCTCGTACTGCTACAGTATCTATGGGTGTTCCCTCTGGACGAACAATACTCAAGAGACCATGAGACGCATCATTGTTGTGCACAATGACATTCTGAGACGCCTCACAAACACTTCCCACTACCACTCCGCCACACAGATGTTCATAGAAAACCACCTAAACAATTTAAAAATCATTGTAAGGCGAACAATGTCCAGTCTGGTAACCCGAGTGAGAAACAGCAGCAACTCGCTCATACAAAGCATCCTAAGGAGTGAAGCAAGAAGAAGATCTACATTGTGGGAAAGACGGGGAAATGAGGCCTTTGTCCCCTAAAGGACTTAATCTCTGTATTGGCAAGATGTCATCTGCAGATTTTGTCATTATTATATTTATTGCTGATATTTTACTTTTTCATTATTACTGTGATTAATATCAAGTTAAAGTTTTTTTTTTTTACATTCAATTTTCGTATTTAGCCCTCTGGACCTGACTACTGTAACCACCTAAAGTCTCTAGTTGAAATTTAAGTTATATAATCTGTGGACTAACTGTTATAACTCTCAATGCATTTTTTTCTCACCAATATTATTACTGTTACTACCAGTATTATGATCACTATCTTTTATGCTACCTCAGCTATTTTGTAGATAAGTACCGATTATTCATTTTTTTTATCATGTTGTCTCATGTATCTAGATTGTGTTTGTTACTGTCTGTATTTTGTATATTCCATGTATATGGCCCTGAGGTGAAATAAAGGATATTATTATTATTATTATTATTATTATTATTATTATTATTATTATTATTATTATTATTATTATTACTGCAAAGTCTTCTGTACTATAATCGGATAAATATCACGGTGTTCAGGTGTTATGAGAACAATGAGCCCACATGATTAATCCCTCTTTCAGTCTGAAACGTTAAGAATGCAGTATAATTTATGAATATCCGCAAAGGAATATAATTCTATTTCTACTTATTCAAAAACAACATCCGTGATATTAGACTTTCGACCTTTAAATCCTTTTTATGACAGTTCTAAAGCTGTCAACAGAGTTCTAAGCTTTGAAGATACAAGTTCTGAGAAAAATCAGGGATATTAAGTTCCACCAGCACGTCAGAGAATAGTAGCAACAACAGAAGTTGAAGGGAAGACGCATATCGACGGCTTCATTAGCATAGCAGACTAAGTTTGAATGGCCCTACTTTAAGAAGAGGGTCACTTAGCTGGATGATCGCATAAAAACTAATTTCTAAAGCTAACTGAGGCCCTACGAACCATAAGAGATGATCAGTACCATTTAAATTATGATCCAACCTCACAAGTTAGACCACGTATCGCCAAGCATGAAATCATAGCCACTTAAACTAGTAAGTCAATTGTCCTCCAACTGGCTTGGTAAAAATCTGTGAAGCCAGAAGTATAAATAATCAACAAACAAACAAAAACTAATGCAATGAATTCATAGACTGACACAAATAATTCCTTTATTGTGCAAGCTGACACGAAAATCCATAAACAATTAAGTTCATTTTGGAATAATAATAATAAATGCTCTTCAAGTTGAGAAAAGATCTAAAGAATAATGAAGTTCTTTTTAAAAAGAATTCTAAGTATATTCCACGCGAACAAAAACAAACTCTTAAGAGTTTCTTTGTCAACCTGCAAGGAATATTAAACATTCTCTCATGGTAATCCATTAAGCGTCTTCA